>NC_034598.1:88060981-88093897 GCF_900095145.1 Mus pahari | reverse complement strand
AGAGAAGAGAAGAGAAGAGAAGAGAAGAGAAGAGAAAAGAAAAGAAAAGAAAAGAAAAGAAAAGAAAAGAAAAGAAAAGAAAAGAAAAGAAAAGGAAAGATGGTTTATCCCCAAATGTTTTGGATGCTGTCACCTTGTCAAAGGGGACCAAATCAGAAGTTGTCAGAGCTTGAAGCTGAATAAGGAAAAAAAAAAAAAAAGTAAAGAGCGTTCTCAACTCTGTGAATGTATAGGCATTCAGTGCCCACCACTCATTAACGCACATATTGCTAAGGCTTGGCAATGAAGCGGACATTTTTCTTGAGTGGGGTCGAAAAACTAATTATTCGCCATATGGTGGTTGGCTCGGCAGCAATCTCTGAAGCTGTAGAAGCAAAGGGAAGTTGGCTGAGTGATTTCTTTGGGCAGTTTGCATAGCTCCGACTCTCTTGACATATGCCATTCATGTTGTCCTTGGAGAACAGATGGGCCAGGCTGGGAACGCTGGGGAAGTCATGGCTGGGACCTAGTGGCAGCCCGTGTCTCTTTATCCTTCAGAATGACTTCAAGTCACATGGCATTGAAGAATAACAAGGAGGGGATTGTACTCTGAGGATTTCCCTGCCTTCTTTTATAAAGGCACAGCGTAATTTTGACTGCCTCTTCGTATTTTGTTTATTAAAGGGATCAGGGGTTTAGATGAAAGAGATTCCTGGATTGTGGGTAGGGTCTGGCCTATGCCAGTGACACTTCCTCATTGTCAGGAGGCAAAATGCTGGCAGTTTGATAAGGGATAAGAAAATAGATGAGGGTTTAAATTAAAATTTAAATTACTCCCTATTCGTTCTCCTCTTGCTTGTAAATCTCACATAGGCAAGTTAAGATAAGCGCTGGGTTCAATTCAGGACCCTCAAAGCTCCTACAGAGGGCTCCTGGGAATTCTTTATTTATTTTCCTTCATCCATGGGTCTGATGCAGGGAAGCAGAAAGGGATATGAACACTGTATGGGTAGAGGATGGGGACTTTTCGGATTTTTTTTTTACATTGTTAGAAAAGAGCAGACTGAAGGGTGGGCAAAGCTCTCCAACAGAGATGACCTGGGCATTTCTGGGCATCGAGGATTCGGGTTGTCCATCAAGATGAAGTCGTTCACACTCAGCAACTTGAATTTTAATTAAGAGGCAGAACTTGAAGTTAGGCACTGAGGTGACAGTGCAGGCAGGTACTCTCACCCTGCTGGCAGGTGGCTGGACTCACAGTAAATATTCCATATCATTCTGAGTCTATACAATGGAAATCGGTCCCCAGGGCAGGCCTTACAGAGGCTGCCCCCTGGACCCAGAGCACAGTGCTCCACAGTTCCTGCGCTCATTGGGGATCTGCAGTGGAAGAGTTCTGTGCCTGAGTTTAGTCCTTTTACATTTTGGACTACTATCTCTGAAAATTCGTTGTCAGCTAATCAGACAAATTTATGATGAAGGAGGATTATTTGCATTCTTTCTTTCCTGTCTCCAGAGTTGATTTTTGACTTTTGGGATATCTACTCTAACTTCAGGGTTTGGAAACGAAGCTGTGTTTCTGATGGAACGAATTTTTAAAAAAAGTATTTAGTATTATTTTATATACATTGATGTTTTGCCTATATATTTGTCTGAGGGTGTCAGATCCTCAGGAACAGGAACTACAGACAGTTGTGAGCTGTCTTGGGGTGCTAGGAATTGAAACAAGGTTCTGTGGAAGAGCAACCGGTACTCCTAAATGCTGAGCCATCTCTCCACCCCGTATAGTGTGTGTTCCTTGTTATGTGAACTAATGCGTTGGAATTACCTTCTGGGAATATACTGACTGACATAGGGCATCTTCTGCAATGTGACAGACACTCTGTGTGAACTTAATGCATTTTATCTTTGTGCTCAGAAAGCAGGCCACACCAGCTTCGTCTGATTTCAACCCTGCAGTGCTGCAACCCCGCAGCACTGCAATCATGGTAGTGTATGATTTCCCTCTCTGAAGAAACACGGTGACATTAGAAATTGTAGTGAAGACACAGGGAGCCTGCTCAGATTGTTGTGGGCCTCTGTCTCTCACTCTGACCTCACACTATATATAGTTTTCCTTTATCACGCTATGAGATTGTAATCCATAATCTGTGTTGTATGTGTTCATTGCCCCTCCCATCTCCCAAAACGCCTCTCTGTGCACCAGCCTTCTGGATAGAGTGTTTTTCTGGATACTTGGTTGACTCTCAGGATAGTAAGGGCATCCTGTCAACAACCCAGCTCAGCAAATTTATCAGCCAAAGTTAAAATCGTAGTTGTATCTATTTTGGGTTTTTCGGAATATAAGTGGGTGGATTTGGTTTGTAGAGTGTAAATAACTTACACCTCAATTATATCTGCAAGGGCCTTGTACAGGTAAATTCACAGTTCTGGCAGTAGGCTGTTGACTGTTTAACAGGTTCGTGAGGGTTGAACCCATAGCTCTGCCTTGCAGGCACAGGCTTTGCTGAAGGTGCAATAGCTCATAAGGTAGACTTTTTTTTATTTTTCCAAGACAGGGTTTCTCTGTATAGCCCTGGCTGTCCTGGAACTCATTTTGCATACCAGGCTGGCCTCAAACTCAGAAATCTGCCTGCCTCTGCCTCTGCCTCCTGAGTGCTGGGATTAAAGGTATGCGCCACCACGCCTGATGCAGGTGAGTCGTAGTTAGGAAATCATACAAGGTAATGAGGTAGAGACTCCCATGCCTTTGGCGCTTATGTAGTCACTCAAAGATTTTCCCTTTTCTTTTTTGTCTTTGTCTTTTTTTCGTTTTGTAGACTGGACCTGGAAATTCATGCACACTGGGCAAACATTTTACCAACTGAATTACATCCCTAGCCCATCTTTATGCTTTTATTTGAGACAGAATTTCTTTGAGTTGCACAGGCTGATCCTGACTGTAAATCCATGTGGACTTGAATCCCTGCTTCAGCACACCAAGTATCCAGGGAGTGTAAGATTGCCACAAGATTCTGCTGTTGAAGATTCCTAAAATGCTAGATCAGCAGTTTCCCCGAGTGGTTCGATACTCCCCTTTCAAAGTCACCCTGAAGTTCACTGATAAGGAATTGTTCCCAACAGGGATTTTATCTCCTGACTTCTGATGTCCTTAGGAATCAGTTCTATGATCCAGATAGCCCACCCCTTGCCTGTGTAGGGGTGACTGGGTTCTTGTTTCTTGTATTAACAGTACTTCTGCTTATAAATATTTCAATCCAGTAAGATGTTGGGAGTTTTCAGAAATCACCTGGGACTGAGATATTAGAATCTTTGAGCTCAAGCACTTTCTTAATTGATGGTCCTTTTTAAGGTAACCATGAATGTTTAATGATTTACTATGTGAGTATAGTGGGTTCCCTTTTTAGATAAACATTTAAGTTTACATGGAGATTAAGTTTTCTTTGAAAATTTCAAATTTAAAGATACTTAAAGAGTAACACTAAATTTAAATAAAATTTAAGACCTTGGAACAATAGCTGTTTATTTATTCACTTTACATCTTGATCCCTCCCCCCCCATCCCCCAGTCCTCAATCCCTTTTCTCCTACCAATCCCACCCTCATAAATCCCTTTCCCTATTACCTCCTTCCCTTCTCCTCAAGGAAGGGGAAGCACACGCACACACACCCATACCACCCCATCGTGGGACATCCAGTTGCAGTAGGCCTAAGTGTATCCTCTCCTACTGAGGCCCAATTAGGTAAACCCAGTTGGGAAAGGGAAATCAGTGGCAAGCAACACAGTCAGATATGGTCTCCACTCCAATTGTTAGGGTACCCACATGAAGACCATGTTGCACATCTGCTACAAATATGTGTTGCTGGGGCATGCCTAGGTCCAGCCCCTGCATGCGCTTTGACTCATGGTTCAGTCTCTGTGAGCCTTCATGGGCCCAGGTTAGTTGACTCTGCAGGTCTCCCTGTGCTGTCCTTGATCCCTCTGGCCCACTCAATTCTATCCCTCACTCTTCCACAAGACTCCCCGAGCACTGCCTGATGTTTGGCTGTAGGTCTCTGCATCTGTTTACATATGCTGGTCTGTGAAGCCTCTCAGGAGACAGTTATGCTAGGCTCCTATCTGCAAGCATAGCAGAGTAGTGTCAGGGATTGGTTATCTTACATGGGATGTATTTCAAGTTGGGTCAGTAATTGGCTGACCGGTCCTCCAATCTCTGCCCCATCTTTATCTTTGAGCATCTTGTAGGCAGTACAAATTTTGGGTTGAAGGTTTGGTGGGGGGATTGATGTCCCCTTCCTTTCTCTGGAAGTCCCAGATGGCTACATGAGGTGGCCACTTCAGCCTTCATATTCCCTGTTGGTTGGACTCTTAGCTAAGATCACCCCCATAGACTCCCTGGAGCCTCCACCATCCTAGGTCTCCAGTTACTCCCAGAGATGCCCCCCATCAATTGTTGTCCCCTCTCCCACACCCTTGCCCCATCATTAAAAGCTTCTCTACATTAGTATAATAACTTATTGCCATTCAAATGCTGAGACCAGAGGCCTCCACTTGAGCCTCTGTAAATGGTCAGTCTACAACAGGAACATGGCACATCTGACATTTACATTGTCTTCATACAGTCCTCTTTTATTTTCATTTTATTAATTATATAAAATAATTGCTTTTGTTATGATGTTTCAGGCTTGCATGTAATATATGTAGATCATCTTTTACTCCCTATTTTAATATTCCATTCTCCTTTCCCATAATTCCCCTTCATCTCCAAGCTGCTTGCATGTATTATCTCTACTGTTATCTATCACCTACATTATTTCTATTATTGATACTGCTTTCTTTTTGTTGTTTTTTTTTAAGATTTTATTTATTTATTATATGAAAATACACTGTAGCTGTCTTCAGACACACTGGAAGAGGACAATGGATCTCATTACAGATGGTTGTGAGCTACCATGTAGTTGCTGGAATTTGAACTCAGTACCTTCGGAAGAGCAGTCAGTGCTCTTAACCGCTGAGCCATCTTTCTAGCCCTCTTTTTGCTGTTTTATTTCTTTCATTACTATTGTTGCTTATGTACATACATTTAAATATATAAATAGAACCTGCTGAGTCCATTAAGTTTCACTCATATATCTATGCTTTTTAAGGACCAACCTCTTGGTATTGGGTAACCTCTCTTGGCAGCCATGAATGGCTGTAGGTCCTCAACTATGGGTGGGGCCTTGTGAGATTACCCCATCCATGCCATGCGGCATGTTAACTGCTGTTGTCATTGCTCGGGTCTTATTTAATATGGACTTATGTAGGTAACCATGTTGTTGAGATCTCATAGGCAGACCTTAGCTGCTGTTCCACATAGAAGACACCGTCACTGAGAAAATTTCCTATTCCTTTGTCACTTACATTCTTTCTGTCCCCCCTCTTCCTCCCTCCAAATTTCCTGAGCTTTAGGTATAGGTGTTGTGCTGTAGATATTGGGCATCCAATAGTCAGTAATTTTCTGTATTTTGACCAGTTGTGACTTTCTGTAACGATCTCCATTGTCCGCAAAAAGAAGGGGGATGAGAGCTACATTTATTAGTGGGAATAAGGATTAGTATTTAGAGTGAAATTGGAAATTATAATAGCTTAGGAAAATGGCAGTAGTAGATTCTCCTCTAGGGTCCATGACCTCACCAGCCATTGGTAGTTGGCTAGGTTTGTAGGATCAGGCGTAATTCCCCTTTTTTGAGCGTGCCCTGGGTCTAACTAAACAGCTATTGGTTACCTCCAAGATACAAATGCCACTACTTCACCTTTGGCAATATCTTCCCACTCTGACCATTGTGATTTGAACCCAGTCCAGCCAGACACGATTAGTGCTTGCTTCCCTCCTCAGCAGCAGCTTGCATGGTACCTTCCACACTATTCTTTGGTTCCATTTTGTTTGAGCTGTTGTATTAGCATGCTCGTAATTTCTATTTTCATGTACCCCCTGGTTTCCCCCCCCCCCCCAATTTCTGTTGATACTGTTTCAGTCTGTTTTCAGCTGTTTATAATAAAATAGTTGCAATCAGGTAATTTACGGAGAATACGGGTTTATTTTAATGTTAACAGTCCTAGAGGCTTGAAAGTTCGAGCATGGCTGGACCATCTGACAAGGGTTGCCCCATGGTGTCATATTTTGTGCAGGGAATGGAGGTTCCAGGATCCTCTCTCACTGACCTACGGGCTTCAGTCTTGTATTGTCTAGAGCTAGTTTACAGAGGGAGTTAGTTGCCCTGTGACCACCAATGTCTCTTACATGCTTCTCCTGGGGTCATAGGCTTGCTCCGTCTTTACTATTCTGCAATGTGTGGGAATGGCTGCCTTCCCACCATACTACATGCTCAATGACAGCAGAGCCTGGCTCAGCCTTGCCATGCAGCAGTCATACATTTGATGTAGAAACAGATGTGTATCTACTTTCAGATCAAGTAGTTATGATTGGATCATTGTTAATTGTAAAGTTCTCTAAATTTTTAATGTATTTTCAAAATGTAATTAAACATTACTGTCTTTGTATTGTGTGTGTGTGTTTGAGAGAGAGAGAGAGAGAGAGAGAGAGAGAGAGAGAGAGAGAGAGGAGAGTGTTTTGTTTTGCATGCATGGCCCATAGACATTTGAATTTACTTCTCTTAGTCTGCTTAGTCTGCAAGTTGAAGCAAGCTATTTGAAGGTGAGACCAGGAACAATGTGTTACCTTTTCTAGAAGCGCGCGCGCTCTCTCTCTCTCCCCCTCTTTTTCAAAAATTTATTTATTATATGTAAGTACACTATAGCTGTCTTCAGACAACCCAGAAGAGGGCATCATTACAGATGGTTGTGAGCCACCATGTGGTTGCTGGGATTTGAACTCAGGACCTTCAGAAGAGCAGTCAGTGCTTTTAACCACTGAGCTATCTCTCCAGCCCCTCTAGAAGCTCTCTTGAACATTGTCACTGATTTTCCTTTAAACAGGGCCACATGGACAGTTGTCTTATTTATTGGTGGTAGTGTTAGAACACATAGAATTTCATCTTAGTTCACTTGCAGTGCAGGAGCTTGTGACCATTCTAAGGTCTTCTGTGTCCATACTTAGTCCCTTGGCTGTGGTCATGGATGAAATGGAAAGCTATTTTTAAAACTCTGTTCTCCTCAAAGGGGAGAATTATTCATCTATGTTTCATTGATATTATACTGACCGTGAGATAAACATTGGCTATTGAATTTATGAATAGAAGGGAGTTGTCTCTGAGCAGGAACTATGATGGGCATGTTGTTTTCCCGTTTGCTACAAGGCAAGGGTGAAGAGTCCATGGGCACCTTGATTATCACGAGTCATGAATGATAACAGTTAATCCATGCTCCAGTTAATTATTACAACTTCAGTTGTCATTGCAGTGTAACCTAGCCTTAAGCTGGCTAATAAATACATCATGAAATCAGGTGCTAGCTAAATTCCTATCAGTGGTCAGATTTTGGAGTGAGCTTGGACATTGTTGCTGTTTTAGAATAGTCTGGCAGGAACTTAAGGTAACAATAGATGGCTTTCTTAATTAGCCCAACTCCTTTTCTCCTCTAGGACAAATGAGGTCCTGGAGGAGGTATGGTAGGAGTGTCATATGGCCATGAAAAACAAGTTACCATAGCTTTCTCCATCAATGTTTGCCTAACTTTAGCCATGGAATCTCTGAGAGCCTTAGGGATTTGTGTAGGCTCTATGTTCTAGAACTGGAGAAGCTGGAGTGTTCTGTAAAGAGCAGTAACATTATTTTCTCACACTGGGCCATCTTACATTGCCTCAGCTCAGAGTGTGTGTTTGCTCCTCTGCTCTCTGTGCCTACCATGGCACAGCACCTCCTGTTTCTTACCATTCTCCTTTCTCAGGACACAGTACTGTGAAGGTTGAGGACCACGGTTGTTTCCTTGCCAGTGATATTTGTAATAATGCCCGGAGTGTGGCAGTTAATCCACAATGACTCTCAACCTACATATGGTAAGTGAGGGCTAACCCAGTCCACCATGGCCAGTCTATGCTTCCTGAAAATGTTCTCTTTCTAGAGAGAGTCTGAGCTTTGTGTTGGGTCCAGAATCTGTTCTTAGCTCTGTTGTTAGGGCCACAGAGGCTAGAAGGTCTTCTCCCACTAATTATTTGAATATTTGTGTACCTCATGTCCCTTCCTCATACAAAATTACTTACTCCAGATTGACATTACTTCCTTAAATGAAGTTTTCTCTATATTTGGCCTGCAGTTTAACCCACTGGCAGAGACACACTTAGAACAGTGAGGCATGACTTGGGGGTAAGAGATACCATTATTCTTTTGAAACATAAGCGTTTCAGATATAACATAGGAGACCCACTTTATTTCCAGATGTCTTAGTGTAAGCATGGCTCATGAAGTATAGAAAGCATTCATCTGCAATTCTGATTTAATTCTAGTTTTATTTGTTTCTGCTGTGTCAGAAAGGCATCTGCGATCTAACAGGAATATCAGAGAGCCTGCCTATGGAGTAAACTTCTTATCAGGGCCCTTTATTATGAAAAAAGTAACCAAAAATAAAACAAAATAAAACCAAACCAAACCAACCACATAAGCATGTGATTTCAATGGTAAATCCTGTGAAGAAAATTAAGGACCCACCAAAGTGACTGAGAAGTGTCAATTTAGAGAATGTGACCATGAAAGGCCTCTTTAGGGAGGAGAGGCATACGCAGAGCTTCAGGGAGAAAAGAGGCAGAGCCAAAGTCGAGGTTTGAAAAGTAGCATTCTACGCAGGAAGGCAGAGCGCTGAGAGTCTGAATCAGAACTAGCAGCCCAAGTGTGAGTGGTAAGGCAAGTGAACAGAGCCGTGGGGAGCCAGGAAGAGCACAGCATGAGAAACTGTGAGGGCAGGAGAGGTGGCTCAGTGGGTAGGGATGCTTGCTGGAAAGCCTAGTGACACGGATTCCGACTCTCACTGGGAGAGCGAGCCAGCTTCTGGGAGATGTCTTCTGACAGTTACATGTGCACACCACAGCACACATGTGTGTACATGTGTGCATGTGCACTCACACACACAATGAATGGAAAGGAATGTTTTGATTGTTTTCCTGTAAGGACAAGGGATGTCGGTGAAAAGGGACTGATGGCTGAATGAGGAAATGATGACTTGATTCAGCTTTTGGGAAAAATGATAGGGCTTGATTCGATTTTGGATGGTACAGCGGAGAAGAGACTAAAGAGTGAATAAGTGGACAACCAACCCAGCAGTGAGACAGTTGCAGAAGCCCTGGTACCCACTGAATTCTCAGTGTGAATCCCACCAGGCTGCTTCCAGTCTTTTTAAAGACACCTTGTATCCTAGTGGAAGAGTATGGGCCCTGAAGCCAAATTGCATTGGGTTTGAATATAAATTTTGTCAACTAGCATCTGTGGGACATTGGACCAAATTTCTAACTGCTGAGAGAGAGGAAGTGGGGTGGGTGGAAGAATGGAGAGAGAGGAAAGAGAGGAAAAAGAGGAGGAGGAGGAAGAGAAGAAGGGAGATGAAGAGAAAAGAGGAGGAGGAAGGGAGAATCATCATCATCATCATCATCATCATCATCATCATCATCATCATTGGCAGCAGCAGCAGCAGCAGCATCTCCTCAGACTGTTTGGGGAACTAGAGTAGTGAGTACTAGTACAATGCTTTGATATTTCCTAGCACATCAAAGTGCTCTATGATTTTGGCTGTTATCATTACTCAGTGTAATGTGTTGTTTCTTGCCATAGGGCACAGTTGTCTGCTCACTGGGCTAATGTTTGCCCATCTTTTTTTTTTTTTTTTTTGTCTGCATCACTGTAGAAAGCACTTGTTATCATTTTTTTGTCATATTCTACTGGGCAAAACAAACGATAGGTGCAGCTCAGGTTAAGGATAGGGGAACATTTTATCTGAAAGTAATGTTATACTGCATGCAGTCTGCCACCAGAAATCTAGAACATGTGTCACATGTCCAGTTCCTGGTATTGAAGTCCACAAACACTTTGTCCTAAGACAGTTCAGCCTTTTATTATGTACTTCAATTGTGTGTGTGTGTGTGTGTGTGTGTGTGTGTGTGTGTGTGTGAGAGAGAGAGAGAGAGAGAGAGAATGAGTATGAGAGAATGTGTTGAGTGTATGTGCAAGTGTGAGAGAGAGTGAATGTGTGTGTATGAGAGAGAGAGAGAGAGAGAGAATGAGAATGAGAGAGTATGTTGTGAGTGTGAGTGTATGAGAGAGTGAGTGAGCATGTATGTGTATGAGAGTGCGTGTGTATGAGTATGAGAATGTGTGTGTGCATGTGTGTGTTTGTGTTCGAAGTGCTGAGGATTGAAGCCACAGTTTTGTGCACGCGAGGCCAGCGCTCACCACTGAGCCATAGCTTTGGCCTTCAGCTTTGCTTGCAAGACTCACCTTTGCTGTTCAGAACAATGGCCGACTTCTTGGTTCCCATCTGCTGCCTAATGCATCGTGTGTGCTGGGCGTGTGATGAGCGATGTGAGAAGGAGCCCTTACTAGACTGTAAGCAGCACTGATTTCTGAGTGGTGAAAATGCCAGTCAGTCATCTCATCCAAGCTGTGTGGGGCCGGGGGCTCCAGCTTTGGCTGTCAGCATTAGATGCTCTTTAAGCTGTCACCCTTGCCTTGCCACCATGATGTCACTCAAAGAAGGGAGTCCCTCCCTCTGCCCATGAATAAGGCCTTCTCTGCCAACACCAATTCCAGCTGTGAACATGTAATCAGCTCCTCTATGGCCCCCAAAGGGTAGTCCTAGAGGCCCAAATTTAATTTTCATGCATATTTGTCCCTCCTTCTACTTTTATGCAAACACGACTTCGTTGCCAACACAGCCGCCAACTGTTTTGTTTGGATAATTGCTCCAAGTCAACCCTGAGCTACAGGGAGCCCCCTTTTCCAGAAAATACACTTTGGTTAAGTTTTGGTTAACCAGATTATGTCCTTCAGGCTTTTCAGGATACTTCCTGTAAACATTTGGCTTATTTTGAGACAATTTGATACCCGTGTTAGGTTTGTTATTGCCTTCATTGATTAGATCATTTGGAAGAAGCCAAGAAATGGGAGCTGCATAGCTCACAAGTCATCCTATAGGGCTCTTTATTTTTTTTTTTTTTCCGTAGTTCTCTGGTTTTCTTACTGCAGTCATTTGGTCTTAGAATGACGGGGTAATTTGTGGCTGTAGTAGTGAAGAGAGGATTTGGGAGACGAACACTTGTAAGACAAAGATCATATTTTTATGGAAATGAATAGTAACTCTGAAGTGAGGACTAGACATACGGAAAAGAATAGAATATGAAGAGAGCATTTTAAAATAGGCAGTCCTCAGCACTGCTCCATATGGCTCAGCAGTATTTAGGGTAGCACCCACCAGTGGCAGCTGCGGATTCATTCTTGGGAGCTTGGGACTCAGTTCACAAACTGGTTCTTTCCAGTTGGTCCTGACTATTTCCTTTGTCTGCCTCCTAGGTCTGGTGCTTTTAGGTTTGTGGGGATGAGTTAAATTAATGAGTCATTAAAACTTGCAATTTTTGTAAATTTTATCTTATTCTTAATGGAGTTGAAATGATTTGTAAGTCAGCATCTCGTCTAGTCAACTGGGACCACATGACAACTAATTGTAGATTCATAGCCCACTTAATGTTTAGACCTAACAGTGTTGCTCATAGCTGAATCACAAGTCAAAGAAAGAGATGATACAGGATATTAAAATGCCACTGTCTGAAAAACTCGGTTCAGATACTTATGCCTCAAGTTATACCCAATAGTCATATATAAAGAGTCAGACATTTTTCTAGTTTTTGCTATCAGTGTGGACACCAAATGAGTTTTGTGATTTAGAATTTTTATAGATAAAATGCATCTCGATAGACTTTTGTGTGTCATAGAAAATGAAGGTAATATTTAACTCACTAAATATGAATCTAAGGCAGGTTGAATGACTATATCATAACATGTTATATGCCAGACTTATTGAAAAGAAAGGTGTCTTTTTAATATCCTGGGCTGGAATGTATATGTATCTCAGTATCTTTGGACACTGTCTTTGTCTTTACTTGACTTTGATCTGAAACTTGGGATTTTAAAAATAAATAAAATCAGTGGAAACACCTCCACACAGTTAATGGATCTGGTTTTTGTTTGTTTGTTTGTTGTTTTGTTTTTGTATATTCCATTGGGTTTCTGTTTTCTATATATGAGCATCAGGAATTGTCATTGTGCTGTTTGGGCTATAATCACACTGCTGTCTTGACGTCTGTTTCATCTTTTGTCTGCAACTGACTTCATTTTTTTTTTCTGTTGCTAAACTGTATTTTTTTTTTCTTTTGGCTGAGTCTATGGGGTGTTTGGCTTTGTGTAGACATAGGGGCACTGAAAGTTGCCCCCTAATTCAATAATTCACCATGAAGGCTGGTTTTTATTCTCATTGTGTTGAACAGGCATCTAATCAGCCATTAATTTCCTCTTTGCTGGATGAACAGAATAACTATTTCTGTCTTCTTTTCTGATGAGAGACAGGCAGAGAGGCTTGGGGCTGCTCTAAATGAGCAGCGGGGAAGTTTAGGGTTCAGCTACAGGGGAGGGGTGGGATAGAAATGGGTCACAATTTCAGGGGGTCTTGGAGCATTAATTGAATATGAGCCATGGACTGTGAAACAATATTTTGGATATCTTATGCTGAGCTTAGAATGTCGGGAAACCTTAAAGAAGTAGCGTCATTTCTTCAAGCCTGCTTCTTCCCCATCTGTAGAACGGCGCCGACAGAATGGCGCCTGAGCACAGTTTTACAAATCCGCAGCAAACACGTGATCACACACTCTCTTTCACCCGGTGCCTTGCCACTCTTATTCTTTATGAATTCAGTTAGAAACGGTGGAGCACGGAGCCACATTTATGAGGATGGAAAGTCTTCCCAGTGCATCGAGTATGTGTCCCGGTGCTCCATCCATGCAGGCACACAGATGGCCCAATGGTGTCTCACAAAGAGACATTTGTGGGAGTGATGCTAAGCTCCCAAATACAGTTGTGGCAGATCAGATGCAGGGACAAAGCCTAGCTTTATAAGAACTCCTTTGGTTTGAATGACATTAGTGAGAGAGGTGGAGCATACATCTAAAATACATGGAATCTGGGGTAAAGTGGGCCTCGGGGAAGATGGGACCCAGAGGCTTCTGAGCCCATAACCTTCTTTGTTTTCACCTCCTGTTCTTATTACATGACGTTATTTTTCTCACTGAAGTCGTTTCTATATAGTCCTAAAATCTGGATGCCAATAGCTCCCTGAGCATACTTCTGGCATGTACCTTTATGAAGACCTAAGATGTGGCCTTTGAGGCCTTAAGAACAGAAGCCCACTAAAGGAATCTGATCGGTCAAGTGTGACTCAGTTTCACAACCCTGGACCTAGTAACTATCACCAAAGAGCGGGATACCGTCTTGGAGACTTGTCTTCTTCCTTGTAGCTAGAAAGAGAAAGATCTAAGAACAAGGAGAAGGCTTCTGTCTCAGACCTTTAGAATTGTGGGATTGCAGATCCTGGAGGGGAACTGGAAAAAGAAATGATTATAGTGTAGTTTAATAAAGTGTTAAGATAATGGCTTGAACTCTTAGCATGGCTATGTTCTTGTGTTTCTTTAGCAACTATTTATAGAGAATTCGTAGAGTGCAGCACACTCAGGCACTCTGTTAGATTCCGAAAAAGAATAAAGATGAATATTCTTTTCTTTAGTTGGTTGTCCCCACCCCCACCCCCTTTAACAAAAAGAATGCGCATTGAAAACTTTTGGTTACAATGTGTCTAGTCAAGTTTTTCCAGAGAGCCATTTGGGAGACAAGGGAAATTATGTGAGCGTCAACAGAAGGCTGGAGTTCTACAAAAGGCTTGGTGCTTGCTTCTTCTGGCTCTGAAGAGCCAACTCTGTTTTAGCGGGAGGATTTTTCTGAGTAGAGAGAAGGCTCTATGCTAAGACAAGTGGATCAGTGTGTGTGTGTGTGTGTGTGTGTGTGTGTGTGTGTGTGCATATCTATGTCCATATAGAGTCACACACATAGGTATCAGAGATAGACTTTTTCAAAATATTTCTCAAAATATATAACTAATTTTCTTAGAAACCATCACTTATGATTTTTGTCTCCCCTCCCTCCCTCCCTCCCTCCCTCTCACCCACCTCTCTCTGTCTCTGTCTCTCTGTCTCTCTCTCCCTCTCCCTCTCTCCTTACAGAAGACCACTTGCTGGGGTAGGTTCTTTTCCTTCTACCATCTGGGTCTTGGGGACTGAGCTCAGGTGTGTAGCAAGTGCCTTTATGTGTTTTGGTTGCTGCCTGAAAATTATCTTCTCCCTGTTCTTTATCAAATGCCTTGTTCTGAAAGAAGGGCACACGGACCTGTGAGGAATCAATGCCTTCTTTGCAAGATAATAAATGCAAATTGTTGCAGTGCCAAGTAGTTTCTTCACATGCCTGAGAATTTCTGTCATTTTACACAAACATTTTTCAGGTCAAGTATGGGGGGTGGGTATAGACCTGCAATACAAGCACTTGGGAGGTTGAGGCAGGAGGATGGAAAATTTGAGGCTATCTATAGAGACCCTGCCTAAATATAAACTAGGAAAAGAAAGGGAGAAAAGAAGAAATATATTTTAAGTAAAAAAAAATAATAATGTTCCACTCAGACTTGGATCTTATTTTAATTTTGCAAGTTGCCATTTATATGTAAGTGTTTCTAGAACATCCACAGTGATAAAATAAACATTCTGCTTCTCTCCTTTTGGGCATGGTGTGACTGTGAAAGACAAGATTATCAACAAGCACTTTTAAACATTGGGAGTTATAATAAAACAAGTCCAGCAAACTGTGAGAACACACAGCGCAAGGATCCAACTGGAAAAAGAACTCAGAGAAGATTAAGATGGTGACAGGGGAAAGGGTTGGGGAGAACATTCCAGAAGGAAGAGATGCCTCCCCCGTGGAGGAGGGAAGGGTCCTGCTGAAAGGGACTGTCCTCTCCTTCCTCTCTTCTAACCCCCTCCCCCTCCCATGACTGTGCAGCCAGAGGGAGAGCACAGATGTCCATTCCTATTCACTAATCTTTCTGGTCCCTGTATATTTTACCCCAGCTCTTTAAGAGGCAATAATACATTTTTATTTTTAAGCAATAATATTCACTAGCCATCACCTCACTTTTCTGGTATGCAGTATTAAATGCTTGGGACACCACTGAGCTCCATTCAGCTCTGCCTTTTGGGTTTGCTTTGTTTAGCATTTTACAAAAAAAAAAAAAAAAAAAAGACAGTGTTGTCAATGAGGTTAGGCTCTGACTCTCTTCTTCCAATTGTACTCATAGTCCAAATCTTACTGGTAGATTTTGGACTTTACATGGACCCATTGATGATTCTCATTATTCAAGATGCTGGGATGTGCTTTCTCTTTTTAGTGCAGAAAAGGATGCCTCTTAGAAGCAGATGTCATTCGGCCTAATGATTACATGTCCTTAAATAGGTATTTTAATTAGATTGACTGGTTATTTAAATCCCCTGTGTCCCCGAGGTATATTCCTCAAATCCTATCTCTCACCAATAATGTCTGTTGCTGCTTCAAAGAGGCAAAGAGATACATAAAGAGGCAGTCATCACTCAAGACCATTGCCTGGTTGGTGACAGCTGTCAGCCCATGACATTTATTTAGACAACAGTAGGTTTGGACAGAACATATAAAGTTCTCTTTCTCAGCTGTGAAATATGATGGATGTGCCATACTGATGACCCCTTACACAAGGCCACATGTTAATATTCAGGACCTCCCTTTTGTTGGACCCGAACAATGGCTGTCATTAAGAAAGCTTGGCTTGCCAATATGCCCTCTGTTAGGATGCTGGACCACTCCTGATTGGTCACCAGGAAGTGTCATGTGCCTTTGATGAAAATGACATGGAAGATGTATGGTCAAAGTGCTGTGCTCAGCACCACTGCTGTGCAGAGGAGAAAACCACCATGACCCAAATAGCCCCACACTCAAACAATGTCGCACCAACCAAAGACAACATATTGGGAAGAAAAATGCTTGTAAACTGCATGTGTTGGAAGATGTATTGGCCAGACGGCCATAGGGCAATCTTTGAACTATTGAAATCTTTAGAAATATTGTTTGGTTCTGAAACAATGCTTACAAACCTAATTAATCAAGCATAGATGGTTTATATTCAGGCCTTCCACGGTGTGTTGCTTTAATGCAAGAATAGGGTCAGTTGAGTTCTTTTTTGCCATTTCATGGAGGCATGCGAGATCTCAGCATGTGGATTCATGTTCATACAAGTTGAAGCTCTAAATTTCAAAATAATATCTACACAGGTCTCTGGTGATGCCATCAACAAAGGCTGAGGTTGGAGGTAGCCTGAATTCCTCTTTTAATTGATTCTGGCTCCTTGTGATGGCTTCCCTCTCATCTTCCCCCCTTGCTTTTATTCATCAGAATCATTTATTCATGAAACCAACTAAGAACCATCTCAGATGAATTCTGTGGCTTCAGTGGAGGACACCTCATGCTTTTCTTATAGAGTAAATGCCCTGAAGAGTTGTTTTTTTTCTGGACCATTAAATGCTGTGGTTTTAAATGTTTATAAATCTCTCCGTTTTCCAGTATAGTTTGTTTTGTGTTTTACAAGACTGGTTGTGACACTGTGATACTACACATGTTCAAGTGTGCAAAATGAGAGCTGTGTAAACCAGTTCACAGAAGGCTGAGTATTGTTTGGAGCGGGAACAGGCAGGTAGCACCAGCCCTTTATACATCAAGCCAGTTGGGGCTGAAGTAAGTCAATCACTTAAAATGAAGGAAACATTCAAGAACATCTTTGCATGCGAAATACTGCTTGACCAGACTGGAATTGTGTGAGCTCAATCCTTTCGAGGCAGAATGTCAACGCTTTGGCTTTCCTAACTGTTCCCCCACTTTGTTCTGCTGGGATCTGTCACTATGCTCCAGCTAGCTCTCCACAGAGCAGGAGAGGGGAGAGATCAGAAGTCAGCCCGTAAGTATACGTGTAGACGATGCTGGTGCAAGATTTAGTAGGAGGAAGGATGACTGTCTGTTCTTCATTAGGAAAATACAAAGTTAAAACCACAGTGCAAATACCATCTAGTATTCACCAAAATGGCAATAAATAAATAAATAAATAAATATTGACTATAAGCTACTGCAAGTGTTGACAGAATATGGAACAGCAGGAAGTTGAGTAAACTCCTGGTAGGAATGTAAGTTGATAAACCATTTTGGATGAAGTAGATGCTCTGTAAGAAGGTCAGGGGTAAGCTTGCCCATTTGCAACTTGACTATCTTACTCTGCGAGGTATAGAGAACCCATAGAAGCATTTTTATAGTGCTCTGGCTTATAATATTGTTAAAACATTTATCAAAGTAAAACTAGACTCCATTTCTATGCTCATAACACTCATAAGAAAATGAGTGAACAAATTGTGGGTTTCCATGTAACAGAATACAGTGAGTCTGGCAGTATTTATTTTTGTAAGTTGTGATAGATGAAATCGCCTTTTTAGTGTATGTGTGTGTATGTGTGTGTGTATGTGTGTGTATGTGTGTGTCCCCACAGTGGTGAACTCACCCAAGAGGGGACGTGAGGAGGCCAGAGACTGACATTGGGGTGTTTTCCTTGATTATGTCTCCACTCTATGTTTTCAGGCACTGAACCTGGAGCTCACTGTTTCTGCTAGACTGTCCCTGCTGGCCAGTGAGCCCCCTGCATTCACATGTCTCTCCCCTCAGTGCTTGACTTGTAGGCACACCAAACCTGCTGTTTTATATGGGCGCTAGGGGTATAAATTCAGGTCCTCATGCGTGCATAGCATCTTTGTTAGTGTTTTATTGCTGTGAACAGACTCCATGATCAAGGAAACTCTTACAAAGGACAACATTTAATTGGAGCTGGCCTACAGGTTCAGAGGCTCAGTCCATTATCATCAAGGAGGGAATAGGACAACATGTAGGCAGGAATGGCCCAGGAGGAGCTGAGAGTTCTATATATTGATTGGAAGGCAGACAGGAGAAGACTGGCAAAGCACTCCCCCACAGTGACACACTTTCTCCAATGAGGCCAAACCTATTCCAACAAGAACAAACCTAATAGTATCACTCTCTGTGAGCCAAGCATTCAAACACATGCATCTATCGGGGCCAAACCAATACACCTAGCAAGCACTTTATTTGGTAATTAATTTCTGCATCATATACTTTTGATATGTAAAATGATAGCATAATTTCTCAACATGGAAACATATGTTTGTAATTAAAATTTTTTTTAAAAAACGTATAGTTTTAAAATTAACCTCATTTGGAAGCTCACAGACTTTTGGGGTTGGGTAGGGAATATTTTAGGGATCATCTTAATTCTTGTAACAGTGAAAAGTCTTGTGTCTTACTCGGAAAAATAATGAATGCTGTAATCAAATGCTCAGGCTATTGAGCCAATGTGCTTTTTGTTGATGTTTTGGTTATGAAACAAGGTCTCACCAGGTAGCCCTTGGACGGTCTGGACTTCCTCTGTAGACCAGGCTGACTTCAAATTCACAGAGACCTGCCTGCCTCTGTCTCCTGCGGACTGGAATTAAGGACATGTTGCCACCATTGTCCAGCCTAGGCTATTGTTCTTTAAATTGAATTTTGTCATGAAACATGTTTGTAAGTTTAGAAATGAAACAGTTTATATGGATCTGCACTGAGCTGAGAGCTTTCTGTGGCTTAACAAGTCTCATGGTATTGTGGGAATAAATAGTGTCAAAAGAGTGTGCCCTGGGTGTGAGGACCCTGATGTTTTCTTCAGGTTGGAGAGGGTGACTTCATGAGTCTATAGGAGAGCCTTGTGGTCCAATGATATTAAAAGAAGGTACAGCTTTCCCCCCTCAAAGGCAAGCATTGCTACCTCTGTGTACAGTAGTGTGCCTGAGTCATGACAAATGGCTGCCTTGTTTGTGGTTACTTCATTCTTTGTTCACTCACATTCATGGCTGACATCAGGGTCTGTCCCATGAACCTCAACATGGTCCTCAAATTCTTCATGTAAAAATTGGTGTCACAACATTTTGATAGATCTGATGACTGAGACAAACCTTGTTTGCCTTCCTTGCTTGAGAACAGGCTCCATGGTTACTAGAGCTGGTGTGGTGGTTGTGATAAACTGAGGGATGTGGACCTGTCTCTAAGAGATGAAATGGTCATCCTCAGGCAACACCCAGAGAGAGGAAGTGGGGTCTGATGAAGTGAACATGGAGAGTGGTAACCTTCACACTGACGCGTGCCCATCAGAGACGAGCAGCTCATTTCCTTGTCTTTTCTTTCTACAGTTAGTTCCTGAGTGCCTAGTAAATGCCAGGTGTATGAAGCAGAGTTGGTACATGCCTTCACCAAACTTTGATCCTTGTGAGGGGAATTAAGCTTAGGAGCAGCCATGTATATTACTAATTGAATAAAGGTAAATCGGAGAAAGGAGTCAGGAGACATGGCAAAGGAAGCCATTTTGCATTGAAGTTGGCACTATGTTTTGTTTCAGAAGATAACTGTCATATCAACTAACAGGAGGAAAAAGAGGTGACTGTATTCAGCCTTTCTCCAAGTTGTGCCTCTCTCTGTGAGATCTGCGTTGATGATCTATACCCTTTCTTCTTCCCTCTAAATCATTTCCTTTAACATTTCTAGCAGGAGAGTGCCACTGAGAAAGAATCCCACCAAGTGGTTTGTGACCATTGCTGTTCTCAGAAATTCTGAATTTATCCTTTAACGTTAATAAATATTTTTTTCTGGATATGAAATTATGTGTTTATTTTTGTCTTTCAACACTTTGAATGTTTTATTTTGCCTTCTTAATTATGTGACTTCTGATTTCTGTTGTGAATTTGATAGACTTTTAATTAACAATTGAGAATACTCTATATATTATATGTAAATGATGCTTTGAAATATGTATAATTATGGACCAAGTCAATCATACTAATGACCTTACATATTATTTTATATTTTCATGATGTGAACACAAATCTATTTTTGTAGTGACTTTCGAAACAGATTGTTAATTGTTATTAAATAGTCTCACTACAGCATATCATATGTCTCTTTCTGTGATTCTTTTCCTGGCTCTCCTTTAAGCATTTTTCTCTTCCTTGGCTTCTTTCAAGATTTTCTCTTTATGGCCAGGGAACTGGCTCAGTGTGTGAAGTGCTTTTCTGTGCGAGCATGAAGACCTGTGTTTGATACTCAGAATCTATACAAAAATTCTGGGTGCAGCGGCATTTCCTTGTAATTCCAGCAGTGGGAAGGCATGCATTTAGATCAGATCCCTGAGAATCTTGCCAGCCAGTTTAGTCAATTTCCCAAGTTTCCTAAGGCAGTGAGAGATCTTGTCAAAAACCCAAACAAAACCAACAAACCAACCAACCAACCAACCAACCAACCAACCCCCCCAAAACAAAACAAAACAAAACAAAACAAAACAAAACAAGGTAAATGGTACCTTAGGAATAATACCTGAAGTTGAAACCTGGTCTATACACACAAACACATACACATGTGCATATTCACATGCACTTGCATGAATAGGCATGCACACATGTGCATACACATGTTTACACATTTTTTAACTCTTCGTGTTTGACTTTCTGTAGTTTGAGAATGATGGCCTTAGGTGTGCCATTTCAGCTCATGCTTTTCATTAATCTTGTTTGGCATTCTTTCAGATGCTGTGATCTGTTGTCTGTTATTTCTGTCACCTACTGTGCTACCTCGAAACTCCTCCCTGACCCCCTGGGCTCACTTTATCTCTGCCTTTGGGGCTGCTTTCAGTGGTCAGAATGGTATCTTATTCTCTTCAGAGTGAGCAAACCCCTTTCAGACTCCTGGTCTTTTGAGATGAAATGCCATCTAGGAACCTTTCTCTCAACTCTTTGGGTCTTCCTTGATACTATTTTCTATTTAAAACTGTTTAGTGGTGCTGCTTTTCTTATTCATAATATACAGTAATTATAATCTTTATGAGGATAAGAACTACATTTATACTATTCTCTTACACCAAGTATAAGTTAAGACATTCAGTAGGTTTTTAACAATAATTTTTTGAATGAATGTTTGATAGGAGGAAACAAAAACATATAGGTTTATCCTCTATTCACACCTAAAGGATACATATATAATGAGCTTGAGAGAATTAATTGCCTAGGTGTTTTAGGTCATTGCTTCTGGCAGTCTTTCATAACATAAGCACATGACTCTTTATACTAACAAGATTTAATCACAGTGGGGCTTCACAGTACAGATACCTGGGTCCCACCCACTGGGTTTGCCAATAGTGGGATACGAACCATATTTTTTAAAAGCATGTCCAATATGTTGTTGCCTAATATATATTGTCTAGTACGCAGCCAATGTTTAAAGAGACTGAATTAGATTTTGGTGTGTAATCTACCAAGAAGTGCTGGATTTTGAGCCACTGGCTCTGGAATCAAGCTTAAATTTTGTTACTAGCTAAGAAAGAAAATTAAGAAAAAATATTGAAAGCCATTGAAGATTGCAGAAGAATTTTGAGAAGTTGTCTCTCTTTTCAAGACCAAGATAACCAGTAGTTCTATTAGCCCAGGTGATGTGGCCATGTTATCACTGATGATACTAGAAACAGATTCAAGAATCTGTGAAATTAAAAATCTAGTTTGATAGACTTTAGTTCATTTTCGCGTAAATCAACTGATACTTTTTGTCTTCAATTATTTCTTATATTGGCCTGTATAAATATTCATCATTGGAGTAGTATGTAATCTACGGCAGATGATTAAAAATATTGACTAAATTAATAACCAGAATGACTATCTATTTTAATGTCATACTGCTTTTATTACCTAATATGTTACAAAATGCAAAGTTAATTGCTTTTCTGAGAAGCAGTGGAATATTTGATACAGTGGTGTAAAAATTTAGATCTCCAAAATATTTACAGCATTGGAGGTTGAAGGTGCTTAGTCTCAGATAACATTTAAATTATCTTTATCCATAACTTCTTAGATGTGAATGGAAATTCAGTGTATTTGAAGTGGTTCAGAACTTCCATCCTATCTACAATATTTGAACAACAGAATAAGGATGGATCGATACCATTAGTTATAGTGGTATTCATTTTCCTTGTGGACCAAGAGACCCAAAGCTGAAGCTACAAGTTTGAAAGATGTATGCAGATTTTTTTCAACCTACTTTAATAAATGTTCAACCTCCCCTCTAGCCCACCACCAACCAGAGGTATTGGAAGAGAAAAGTTTTTAGGACATAGGGGAAGTAGTCTTGCTTGGTGGGGTGTCCAGTCTTCATTGTCAGGATATCAGCAGTCCAGTCCAGTAGCAAACACCAAATATGAATCAGCAGCTGCAGTCCAGTCCTCTTGGAAATCACCATCTACAAACCAGCAAGGATACTCCAATCCTGAAGAAGCTTGCAAGACCAACCAGCCCAAGGCCTCGCAAGTGGCAAGGAACATCAGGAAACCCAGGAACAGTCCTTTGGCGAATTTCTCTCCATGGCATCACTACAAGCAGAGCTCAGCAATGCAATGCAAGGCAAACCAATACACATTGTTAGTGAAGAACAGCAAAGTGAGCAAAACAAACCAATGCTTGAGCTCCTACTGCTTGTGGAGTCATATTTATATTCCTTCTGAACATCATGCATCCTTTCATGTGTCTGCTATAATAAAACATCCCTTTACTTGTGTCTGCTTCAGGAAAACATTCTTTTATGTGCCTGCTTTAGCAAAGCATCCTTTCACCTGTGTGCCCAAGCAAAACATAATTTGACATAGCTGAGTTTCCAAAGAAACCAGAAGTTTCCACTTCGGAAAGATTCTAAATGTTTCTCTGCATTTTAGGAAGCTTAAAAATTTTTGTTTACCATGTCAAACTGTGGAGTTTAAGATGAAATAACAAAACAATGAAAATGAAAATCAGACATTCAAGTTTATGATCTAAGACTATCTGTGAACTGAGACTACAAATGCAGTTTTATAGATCCAAGATGAAAATATCCCGTTCTAAGGTAAAGATATTATAGGAGGAAGTAAATGATTGTGACACTTTTAGGTCTGACTGTGTGACAAAGACTAACTGGTGGCTTGTGCTTTTTTCAGAGAGCATTTGTGCCATGTGTATTCCCTACTACATAATTAGAAGACTAAAAAAAAACAACATTTAAAACTCAGAAGATTTTACATTCTTAAAAATTCTTCTCTCTAAAATGTTTTAAGTCTGTATTTCTTCTTGACAGTAAAAGGATTGGAAGGTCTCTGATCCCTTCACATGGGGCAGATAGCCTAAGAATAAGTCCACTTGAATGGGATTACAGATTACTTTCTATGATTATCTCTCAGTGTACATAGTTGTAGTTTTGGCAGAATATGGCAGTTAGCATGGCCAGTATCCTCGTGGTCACTTGTGATTCAACAGTTTATGTCTGGTACTCCGGCCTAGCTCCTCTCCATGGTAGAACTCAAGTCATCCGGCCAGAGCTTCCCTTTCCACAGAGACTTGGGATTCTTCTCTTTTCTATCTCCCAAATCCAAACACTTTGGTTTTAGGTGAAATAGTTGTTGGAAATTACTTTAAGATAATGTGTGCAAATTTAATCTATAATGTATGTAATTGTTTTGGGAGATATTGTGGCAAATTACCACAAACTGGGCAGGTTAATACAAGAGACTTTATTTTCTCTCTTTGGAGAGCAAGACTCAAAAAGTGTTGTATGAGGGAAAATTTATTTCAATGCTTGTTTTGCTTTGGATAGAAATTCTTGGCATTCCTTTATTAGTTGGAGCATCTTTTCATCTCTCCCATCCATGGTGTTCCTCTCTATCTGTGTCTGTATCGCTCTTCTCTTAAGGACACCTGTCATATTGAACTGAAGATCACCCCAGTGACCTCAACTTTATTTTCATCTGAAAAAAAACCCTATTTTCAAATAAGGGCAGATTCACAGTTACTCAAGTTCAGGGTTTGAATAAATCTTCTAAAGGACACAATTGACTGCATAAATAAGTAGGCCATTTGGTAATACTATCTCTCACAGGTTCAATAGCTTTCTGCAAGATCCCCTTCAGTTCTCAAAACTACACTGTTTAGCACCCAATTTAAGGAGATTCTTAAGTCCTAGAAATTTCTCTTTCTCTGCACTACCTACCTCCACATTGAAAATTTCATTTCATGTCACTGTTATATGAAAAGATTTGATTAAATATATCTGTAGTAGGAGTACTAAACTATTTTAACTCTCTGAATTTTAATTTTGTCTAATTAAAGATTCATAGAGGTTTGGTCATTTGTATTGTTGATTTTTGTTTATTTTCTTCAAATTTTGTTGTTCATGTTGTGTGCTTTATATCTTTATATTTTAGTTATTCTTTCATATAATATCAATTTTGTGATGTAATAATGTTGATATTTAATATTTGTTTTCTACATGCCAACTATACTTCATTATGCACACTATATAACCTCATTCTTTATAATAGTCTCAAAATGTAGGTGCAATTCTCCATATTTTAGAAATGAGAATCTGAGGTTATGTAAAATTAAAGAGAAATTTCTGGACTCCTGAGCTATGAATTACAGAAAGCTCTGATTCATGTCTAGTTCTAAGGTGTGGCACTTTCACTGACTTTCACTAGTATACTAAGAAGAGAATAACAGATCTTAAAAATAAGCCAGCATTTATGTTTTTGTTTACATAAAACATGTAGAGGAGCTGATCCAGAGTACCAGAATCACAAGAAGCTTGAATTTGGTAATTAGGTACAAACACATAAGCTTTGTCCATGTTCATACTCAATTCTTCCTATTTATAATCCTAAAATCACACACACACACACACACATACATACTTGCATACATGCACACAAATATACCCCACTGCACATATAGACACATACATGCATGTACACACACTCACACACTCACACACAGAGACATACACACAGACATAAACATGAATACAATTATACATTCCACACATATTCACAAAAATATAGGTACAATCACACACATACTTTCATACATGCAATGACACACACATATACAAACATGCACATACAGTATACACACACTCATTGACACACACACAAACACACACACACATATAGACACACAGAGACACCACACACATACTCAGACACAGGCACATAAATTTACACACACCACACATGCATATACACACTATACATAAACACATATACACAGTCACACATATACATGCACACTCACATGCATATGCACAACCCTATACTGTCCATCTGGTTGCAAACTCCAGAGACTTATTACTCTTTTTCTCCATCTATAACTTGCCCACTACTTCTGGCTAAGATGTCAGAATTGTTTCTTAGCTATTTCTTTAAGCCATCTTCTCCCTAGCTTCTTCTCCAAGGCACCATTGCCTGTGACAAGGAAAGTTGGCATTGCCCTAGCTGAATCCATGTCTATCTTTGACTGTTGGAGACTTGGCCTGGAACTTGCCAAGCAGCCTAGGATGACTGGCCACTAAGCCCCAGAGACCCACTTACCTCTGATTCCATGACAGTGGAATTACCAATGTGCCATGTATGTATGCATGCATGCATGTATGTATGTATGCATGCATTTATCTATCTTTGGCTCCTAATCCCTGTCTCCATCTTTACAGGGCTTCACCTGTCTATGTCTCCATGAAGCACATGCTCTCTCTCGTGTGTCTCAGCTTTCTAATACTGAGAAACAAAATGAAGCCCCATTCAGCATGGCTTCATCTTTAATTATATTTTTAAAAACTTCCTACCAAGACCACATGTGTTGATACTGAAGGTACAAGGTATAAATATTGCAAATCAGAGTTTCAATACAGTGTGTGTGTGTGTGTGTGTGTGTGTGTGTGTATGTGTGTGTGTGTGTGTGTGACTTATAGGCTTTGAGCCAGTGTTCTGACTACAAAATGGAGATAATAATACTTTCAGCTAGCTATGGCTCTTTCAAGGACTAAGTGGTAACTATATTCAGGGCTCTTATGGGATTTGCTACATAGCCCAGACTTACAGTCTTCACAGCCCTTTGTTTTTCTCCACATTCTTCCCAGGTTTTTTCTTCCCACACCCCAGTTCCTTTTATGGTCATCTATGCTTGCTCAGGTTTGAAACACATCTCTCTGTAGCTGGATCCATCCTCTCTTCCATTAATCTAGAAGTTGATTTTTGAAGTGATGCTTTCAAACTAATGTATTTCCCTTTTACAGGATCTATAGGGACTCATAGTCCAATGACAGGTAAAAGACTACTTTGTGTTCACCAGTACACAATCCCCAAGTCTCCTGCGAGCACCATTTCCCTCGATGAAGAAATTGGTGAAGAAGCCTGTCCTTCCCTGTCACCATCCAGTGAAATGGAGGAAGATGATCTGCTCTTTACCATCAATGAAGGGCAGAAGCCATCTAGACGACTATCCAAGCAGACCTGGGTCAGCCCATTTCTGGAAATGCAAGCTGCCAGTAAGCTTCTTAAAAGATCACAGTCAGTGAATACCATTTCTCTGGAAGCTTCAGGTAGACATATCCCACTTCAGAACCATCCCTTGGTCAACTCCAAGGGAGATTCTGGTAGGTATCACATTGTGGTTTCTAACTTTTCTTCTCTCAGCTTGTCACTTTCTGGGTTTTAACGTCAATAAAAACTGATTATTGAATCAGTGGTAAGCCATACTATTCTAGAAGTGTTCTGAAGGCTGTATCGGCTTGACTTAGACTACTCGTTGATGAGCATAACATTCAAGTATTGATAATTAAGGTGTTATACTTGGACAGTGGCAGTGACATCACTCTAACCTCATATATGTTAAGCTGCTGTCACGCGCTACACTCTATGCTGAGCCTTTTAGGTCCATTTGCATAGCATTTAGACAGCTAGCCTCCCCGCTTTATAAATAAAGGAGCTGTGAATTAATAGGATAGGGTAATATGTGTGAAAATTGGCTGTTTCAATGTCAGCTGCAATTGATGTGGGAGAAATGATTAAAAGTAAGGGAACAGAGAGTGGGGAGACAGTTCAGTGGCTAAGGTGTTTGAAAGACCTGAGTTTAGATCTCTAGAATCCATGTAAGCTGGGCACATAAGCACGTGTCTATAATCCCAGAGCTTCAACCGTGAGAACGGGAGGTGGGGGAAACACGAGAATCCTTGGAATTTTGTTGTCAAGCCATCTGAGCCTACAAAGCCATCAGAGCATACACAGTGGTGAAGGACAACAGAAAGTACAGAGGCTGTCTCAAACCAGGTGAAAGGTAAGGGCTTAAACCTGAAGTTGTCCTCTGACCTCCACACACATGCTAGTGCATGCACGAGTCTCTGTTTGCACACTCACACGTGTGTTTACCCATGCACACGTATGGTAGGCACACATGCCTACAAGCATACACGTGTACATGCACATGCAAAGGTTTTTAAAAACTAAACGACTAGATATAAAGAATTGGAACATAAGGAAGGGGTTTAGAACTGAAGATCTTGGGTCAAGTCTCAGCTCTCTCTCATGTTAATTCTGTAGCCACAGTTCAGTTCCATGAATGTTCCTTGAGCTTGATCTCTTCATCCATAAATCAAGGATAAGAAGCACTATGAAGAGTGCTGTGAAGGCTCGATGCCCCAGTGTAAGGGAATGCCAGGGTGGTGAAGTGGGAGTGGGTGGGTGGGTGGGGGAACAACTCATAGAAGCAGGGGCAGGGGGGGATGGGATAGAGGATTTTCGGAGGGGAAAGTGGGAAAGGGGGTAACATTTGAAATGTAAATAAATCAAATATCCAATAAAAAAATAAGTAAAAAGAAGTGCATTTATAACTAGAGGGTTCATTTTAAAAAGTTCCTTAAACGCAGTAGAGACTATGTGATGTTGGTGGTGTTTATGATTCTAATGTTCAAACTGGAGAGGAAGTGTGAGGAAAGCTGTGGAACCACTATGTAGAAGGGAGGATTGGGTTGATGTTACACAGCTTTCTTGCGATGGAGGGTTTCTAACATTTTGGGGTGTGGGGTGGGTCTGAAGGAGAGAGATTTCACTCCAGTTAAGACAGGCTCTGTAAGATGGTCGGCCGATAGTGAGTCTGATTCTTTAATGTCTGGGATGCTGGACCCAAAGATGGGATGCAGATTATGTGAACTGGTTAACACTTTTTAAAAAATGTATGTGTGTGTGTGTGTGTGTGTGTGTGTGTGTATGTATGTATGTATGTATGTGTGTGTGTATGTATGTATGTACAGGTGTGTGTGTGCCTGCACACGTGTGTGTATGTGCATGTGTTCACACATGCATGTGTGCATGTACATGTGTGTGAAGGCCAGAGGACAGCCTCATATCTCATCCTAAGGAGTCTGCCTCCTTTTGAGACAGCATTCACTGACCTGGATCTCACTCATTAGGTTAGAATGGCTGACAAGAGAATACCAGGCATCCTCCAATCTCCCCCTCCCTAGCTCTGGGACTGCAAACGCCTGTACCCACCCCAGGTGTTTTTATATGAGCTCTGGGGAATCTAATGCTTGTGAGGCAAGCATATTATCAACTGAGCCATCTCCCCAACCTGGTTAGCTTCTTTTGAGTCTTGCTCTGTGTAAGGCAATGTACCTGTGTAAACATATACCTTCATACAATCCCTCTACTGAGATAATGTTATTCTCATAATTTAGAAATAGAATTGGTGGTCTGTTGGGGTTCTGTTACTGTAGGGTTGACATCATGATTCAAGTTTCTCACTGTGAGCCCAGATCTTGAACATCCTTAAGCCCTTTCGATGCTCCCAACACTTAACCCTTTGTCATGGTCTTTCCTCAAATATTTAACTAGTTTAATTTTCCATGGACAAGTCTTTAGTGGAATATGACACACTTGGTTTTCCCTAATCTTTGTTTCTTTGTTTTTCTCTTTGGAATAATCAACAAATTAAGACTTCTAAACTTACTTATTCATGAGTTGGTGTCCTTCACCTCACTTCCCTCCCACAAACAGAATATCAGCTGTCTATGCACAGAAATGCTGCTCGCTCTATTTCCTGTATCCCCAATGTCTTGGATGTTGTTGGGTGCCTTACCTGATTTGATTCTCCTATGCTAGCCTATGAATAAATGAATGAACAAATTTAGTTTCATCAGCCATCAAGTGACATCAATAGTAAAAGCTCCACTTTCCCAGTGAGCACAAAGAAGCACAGGCAAGCTCATGGTCCAGGACTGGACTCTGACACCTGGATTGTGAGAGACTACACTCTCAGACTACACCTGCTGCTTGCCAAATGCATCATCATGGTTACTGGAGTGTTCCGAAGGAAAGAATGTCTGGTTTTTCAGCTTAGAAGATAGGACAGTATACTCTGCCTATGTCATGTCCTATTATGCTACGCTCCAGAATTTCAGGAGAACTTTTATGCACTAAATATGGTAAGGAATTAAATGGCTCATGTGTGAGGGATGAAAGTCCACACTAATAGGCGTTGTTAGGTTTTTGCACAGCATTAGACATTTGGAAATGACATTCCGTTTTTATGTTCAGGAATAATTCTTGCTTCGGATCAGTCAGATTCACTAAACTCTTCGTCTACTTTTCAGGTTTATTAAGTACACAGCGGAAAACACTCAGTGCCTCTTAGGTACAAAGCAATGTGGTGTACATGGAATTTAATTCCTTAGAGACACAATAGCTATTCAATATGCTGTGTTAGGATGATACTATTACGCATTCCAATTTTATACATTTTTGAAAATAATTCTGCCTTCATTTCAAATATTCTAGCAATTTTCTTGTTATTGAAAAGCCTATAGAGACTTGCAGAGAATGATTTAAGCATGTATATTATCTTAATTTATTACTAAAGGAATAGAATTCTAATGTGTGTGGTTAATGTATAGAATTTCTCAAATAAAAAATCGTAGTACTATATGCATAAAATGCAGATAGAATATATAACAATGTAGGTATGATTGAGCAAAGAAAAAAATTAAACCTGATATCAATGTCACTGGGAGAGTGTTTTGATGGATAGACTCAGCTTCAGGGTAATCTTTTTTTCACTTTTCATCTGGTTTTACAACTTCTAATAAAATTAACCAAGTAACTTTTGGATTTGTTTTCAGATCGTTAGTTGTCAGTCTGAGCGGGCCATTGATCTTTCCTAGCATACCTAACATGATTCAATAACTTTTCTCTTTACAAACTTCCGAAAATCAGAAGATGGCAGTCCCACTTTCGTCGTTCTCTTGGAAGATTTGAACAGGTCCCTCTGAAACACCGATCTTACACTCCGGATCTTGTTTCAGGGGCCAGCAAAGGGAAATTCAGCATTTGGATTATGTCACAGGGTAGCCAGGGATTCTCTTTTCTCTCTCTCCATCCCAGCTGCTGCCCTGTGATCCCTGTCCAAAGGCTGGAGTTCCACTGTCGCTCTGCTTTTTCTTCCAGGTCCTGCGATGAGACCTTTTACCGCCATTGGCCTCTGCAGAAGTGTCAGTCAGAACTACTCTTCCCAGCCGATCATTAAGACTTCTGAAACTGTGCAGCAGGATAAAGCTACAGCCTTGGGATCCCCAACACAAACAGATTCCCTAACCGTGTGCGGAAGTGCATTAGGAAGAGGCACGGTTGCCATAACACCAGAGACAACCCTCAAGCATCCTCATCTCCCCACTGAACGGAGGCCAAAGGCTGTTATCTCTTTCCCCGCCCGTGTGGTCAAAGAACCCCTGCCTCTGCTCGTGGGCTCTTCTACCCGTTTATTTTCCAAGAAGTTAATGAAGGCTTGCTCTTCAGTGGCCCCGCGCCCACCCCGGGATTCCCATAAGACTTGTTCACAGAGTCTTTCGAAGCCCATGGTGAATACTCACACAAACTGCTGAGAAGGAATTGTTCTGCGAGCTCTGCCCATCTTCCAATCAATGCCTGCCCAGAACAACAGAAAGGGCCTCAGATGTATTGGTTTCCACAGAACCATTGTTATGCTTTGTGAAGCATTTTTGAACCTAATAAATAATGTCAAAAGTCTCTATCGCCGCCAAAAAAATGTTCTTTTTGAAGCATTTGTAATAGTATTTTTGTTCTGCAGTGTCTCCCACTGTTACAAAGAATTTGCGCTGCACAATGCACCGCGTGCCACTTTGCAGCGTGGCCTGCTGGGATCGGAAGGTCGGGGCTTTTGTTTTGCTCTTACAGGTAGATGGGTTTTACTTGCCAGCCTAGGCTTAGGGCTAAGGATATTTTCTAACGGCTTTCTGGATTTCTACATAGACCTTTGGAAAGCCTAATTGAATGCCTGTAATATAATAGTTAACACGAAATTTGATTGCTTCTGATGTGCCTAGGGAAATTCTTTAGGCTATATGAAGGGTTTTGTGTCAGAAACCTGAAGCCGGATCCTAGCTGGTGGCTTTGAAACACTTGGAAGTAAGTTTAATGTTTTTGTTTGTTTGTTTGTTTTAAAGGAGAAGATTCCAAAGTTTTTAATTTGTAATAGGGAAGTCTGGCTTCTTTAAAGAACTGACTATCAAACTGGCCATTCTAAACAACACATTTAAAACATTTTGGGTTTTAACAGACTCACATGGCTGATTTGAATCACAGTATAGTGTCTGTTAGCTTTATCAGTGATTTTTTATGGGCTGACATTTGTTAGTTTTAATATTCATGGAGAAACAGGAAGCAATGGGATCAACATGCAGCCTGTCTGCTACAGTCTTCCAGTTTCCCCACAGGCTTGGATGTGGGAAGTTTGATGCATGGAGGTTATAAAGATTTAATATTTTACTTTAATTAATATTTTACTTTAATATTTTCCCTTTAGTTCAATGTCATATAAATGCCTATGCAGGTAATGGTATGGCTACATTTGAGACATTGCACCTTGTGTTCAAATTTTAAGTCTCAGAATTTGTTTTTTAAAGATTTATTTTTAATTTACGTTGATGAGTTTTTGCCTGCATGTCTGCATATGTTCTGTATGCGTGCCTGTTACCTACAGAGTCAGAAGAGGGCATGGGGATGATCCCCTGGAACTGAATTGCTGGTGTTGGGAGGTGAACTCAGGTCCTCTGCATAGAGCAGCTGGGGCTCTTAACTGCTGAGCCATCTCTTCATCTCCCAAACTCTCAGAATTTCAAAAGGAGTGAGGTACCGTTGTAAGAAAATGGCATTACATTTAAAAGTATGTTCGGTTCCCCTGAGAGTTTAGTTTTTTAAAAACTAGCAGTATTTTGTATGTGTGAGAAACTTTGAAAAAGTGGTAAACCAAACTCTAAAGCTTTGTTAATGCAGGTTTTAAGGTGCATTTTCTTGTTTCTTGTTATTAGTTTGGTTTACTATGTATTCTGGGTATCTGGTCATCAAAGTTCATGGGACCACTGTAAGTTCAACCACATGCTCTTCGGTTGGGGAGCATTGTGTAGACAAACTGATGGGTTTATATAGAGTTTTGATTCTGAGATATTCTAACAAGTGATTCAATTATGAATTAGCATGCAGTGTTTCCAAGGCAGGAGAACATTGTCTAAGGAGATTCAAAATTAATGAACTAAAATTCTTAATAGTTGATGCTAAAACAGAGACTTTATTAAACATGCTAGATGGACTCCCTACTTATAGAGGTACAAATACGTGAATTTATCTAAATGCAGAAAAGGAAGTTCTGTTCAGAATTGAGAAAATGATACAGGCAACAGATACAAATCTGCATATATTACAATCTGAAGCAGCGTTCCAAATCTCTCCAATGGAGTATTGTCAGAGACCAGGTTGAGAAAGCCCAGGCATTTTACACCCAGGGCATCCCGCAGCCCAGGTGTTTTCACAGTATGCAGCTAAGAGCCACATAGTTCTTTGTCAAGAGCCCTTCCC
>NC_034598.1:88051297-88060346 GCF_900095145.1 Mus pahari | reverse complement strand
AAAACAAAACAAACAACAACAACAACAACAAAAATACAGTTTATTGAAACTGTTTAACTCAATGCACCTCATCTTTATCAGAGACACTTGGAATGTGTACAAGTGTTTTTGTATGTTTGCTTGATTTGAGACAGGGTTTCTCTGGGTAGCCATGGCTATCTCAGAACTCACTCTGTAGACCAGGCTGTCCTCAAACTCACAGAGATCCTCCTGCCTCTGCCTCCCAAATGCTAGGATTAAAGGTGCACACTGCCATACCCAGCCTGCATGTGTATTTTAAAAATAGTATAAATTAACATCTGCCAACACTAGTGCTCTGTGAAATGCATATGAAGCAATATTTGAGAAAATGCTGAAAACTCTAAGCATGGTTTATGGTAGGAAGTTCTTTCAAATAAAGAATCAGAGATCACCAAGAAACACTCCAAGAAGCCCTTTTTACTTAAATAGTGGATGAGATGTCTCTGGTTACTTCCTGGTTTTGAGTACATGCATTTGGGAGAACACTTTATTAGTCCAAGTCTGAACAAACATACTGATGGTTGGGAAGTACCTCTAGGCCTGACTGTCACACGCATGGGCTTTTATGTCAAAACTAGTACAGGAATTTAGACACAACGATAGTAGATACAGAGTTCATCCCCATTAGTCTGCAAATCAGTGCTGAATTACTCATTTATAACCCAATGTTAGGAAATACATAATATGTCTTCACATACAACCCAAGTAAGGAGGATAAGAATGAGGTCTCGTACTCTATGACAAATTGCTTTACAGGTTCAGAATTATAGCTTGCGCTTCTTTCTACAGGGTTATGTCATTTCACTTATAGCACATTAATTATCACATACTATAAGACTCATAATCAATATAAAATGTCATTCTTCATAAAAAAGTAGTTACCTGAAAACTGTATTTTAAAGGATGATATTAATGGACATAAAGTACTGGTACATTAGGGGAAGGAGATGATATTTGAGAGAAACTTTGATGATGAATGTTCCTAAATCAGGAATTATTCTGTAACATATCAAGTGAATAAAAAAGAAACAACTTATAGAGTTATCATTTATTGCATATTGGACTGTTCTCAGCACTTGATGTTCACTAATAATTAATTTATTCCTTACAATGACTTCATGAAGTAATTTCTTTTATCTCCATTTCACAGATAAGGATGCTTTATTTTTAATGGTAAGAGCTGTATACATCTATAAAAATGACCTCCAAACTATAAAATTCTATCATATACATATGTATAGATATGTATCATATACATATGTATATGATAGAATATATCATATATATATGGCTAGTATATTTACATGTATGGCATGTGTGTACATTCTACCAGTATCTATAATTAAAATTGTATTCCATGTTATTTATCCATAGTGGAGAGAAGAAGCGTATAACTGTGGGCTGACAATGTGTAATACATTTCAGAGAAAAATAGCATCAGGGGGTTCTCCACAGCCAGCTCTCTGTCTGAAAGGACAGTAACTCTGTGAATGAAGGCTCAGAAGGTATGGGGAGGTGATTATGGAGTTTATAAAAGATGCAAAATTATTCCATGTTATTGGAGGTGACCAGCGTCAAACTTTTGAAGTGATGGAGGGGAACATTGTAGTGTTCTGCGATGTGACTAGAACTTGGTAGTACTTTTTCTATTTGGCCCAAGTTGCTTCACTGTTCAACTTGGGTGACCTGTTTTATTTGCTGCAAAGGCTAATTTGAAGATGGAACTTGCGACCAAACCTATGTATCTTGAAAAGCGAGAGTAGCGTGTGAATGTCAGTTATTACTCTGCATTGACGTATGAGTAATGTCAATAATAACTAGCATTCCTGTTATCCCTGCTTGTGCTGGACCAAGGCATGGTGCCTGCGGTTTCACAGTGCTTCTGATGATCATACTGCCATGTTCCTCTCTGAGAGCTTTTGGGATACTGTCTTAGGCTTTCTGTTGCTGGGATGTGAACACCTTGACACAAGAGCAGATTGGGAAGGAAAGTGGCTTACAGATCGTAGTCCATCATTGGAGGAAGTCAGGACAGGAACTCAAGTAGGGCAGGAACCTGGAGGCAGGAGCTGAAGCAGGGGGTGGGGCATGGAAGATGCTGCTTACTGGCTTGCGTCCCATGTCTTTGCTCAGCCTGCTTTCTTATAAAACCCAGGTCTACCAGCCTAGGGATGGTATCACCGACAGTGGGCTGGGCCCTCCCCCATTGATCACTAACTGAGAAAATGCCTTACAGCTGGATCTCATATTGGCATTTCCTCAAGTGAGGTTTCTTTCTCTCTGATGATGATAGCTTGTGCCAAGTTGATACACAAAACCAGCCAGCACAGATACGTTATTGTCAACCTTCATCAGAGAACCAGGAGGGGAGCAGTAGGTTACCATTTACCAACCAGGACCTGAAACACAGGGTGTGGCTTCTGGTTGTTTCTCTCACCCAAACTCAAAAACACCACACCGCAATAGCATCTGTAAATTAAGTTCCATAGTCCACAAAACTGACTAACTGTTCACCTAGAACCTTCAGTGCATTTATTTACTTTTATATCTTTTGTTTGTTTGTTTGTTTGTTTGTTTGTTTTTCGAGACAGGGTTTCTCTGTATAGTCCTGGCTATCCTGGAACTCACTTTGTAGACCAGGCTGGCCTCAAACTCAGAAATCCGCCTGCCTCTGCCTCCCGAGTGCTGGGATTAAAGGTGTGTGCCACCACGCCTGGCCTACTTTTATATCTTTTAAGAAGGGCTTCTGCTATATAGCCCAGGCTGCCTGGAACGCATGATTCCAGGCACACACATGACACACATGACTGTCCTGTGTCAGGCTCTTGAATGTTGGGTTTGCCAATTGTCACATCTGGCTGAACCTTCAGTTTAGAAAATTTCATCTTAAAGCATGGCAGCTGGGGGCTGGAGAGATGGCTCAGTGGTTTAGAGCCATGACTTCTCTTCCATAGATTCTGAGTTCAATTCCCAGTAACCACATGGTGGCTCACAACCATCTGTAAGGGGATCTGATGTCTTCTTTTCTGATGTGTCTGAAGACAGCTACACTGTACTCATATACATAAAAAAATACTTCTTTAAAAAACAGTGACATTGGCATTCCCCAGGTTGATGTTTTAGCCGAATTCTTGAGAAACAGTTGACATTTCACACGGAAAAGAAAGAATAAGGCACATTTAAAATTTTTATTTTAGGTGTGTGGACTTTTTTCCTGCACATATGCCTGTGCACTGCAAGCGGTGATATAAAGACCAGAAAGAGAGCACTGTATCACGGGAACTGGAGTTACACATAATTGTTACCTACCAGGTGTGTACTAAGAACTGAACCTGGGTCCTCTGAAAGAACAGCCAGTGCTTGTAACTGGGGCTTCACATCTTCAGTCCTAAGGCAGTGTTATTTGTAACTACAAATGTCTGCTGAAGATTCAAAGTAATGAAGGGCCCAGAATAGAAGTTGTTGTTAGTGTGAGGTGACATTAGGAGGACTGCTTCATAATTCTTAGGTGTGGGACACCTCTTTTACACAGTCCAAGGTCTCTGAAATAGGGTCATATTCCTCTACTCTCTTATGTTGTCCAAGTTCCTTCCTCCCCCCAGGCCCTCACTTCTTTCTCTCTCTCTAATCCCCCACCTGTATGTTCCTTCCTCAGAGTCATTCTGATTTTGTAACTTAGTAACTCTGGGATCAACCCCAAAGACTTAGTTGCATTTCATGATGGGCTTTATCTGCCTTGCTCAGATGTAGATTGTCTTAGATTTCAGAGAAAGGGGAGGGGATCTAAATTTAAAAATATTGAGGTGAATAAATTGCAATTAAAGTGGAATTTCAGTCTGACTACAAAGTGACATTTCAGCATTTTTTTTAGAAAGTTTTTTGGACTATTTTACGAACTTGTGACAATAATTTTAATTGTCTTGTATATCAGGCTCTTAAGCAGTGCTGGTCACTATTCTGATTCTCTTACTCTAATGCCATTGTTCCTCCCAGACTTAATTGCATTTCTTTATAAATCTTAAAATTTTTTTATGTACAAGGCTGTTTGCCTGCTTGTAAGCCTGTGCATCCTATGTGTGTCTGGTACCCAAAGACGGTATCAGGACTGGAGCTTTAGAGAGTTGTGAGCTGCTATGTGAGTACTGGGAGTTGAAACCAGGTCCTCTGGAAGAGCAGCCGTGGCCAGTGATCTTAATCACCTACCCATCTCTCCAGGTCTTTGTTGCTTATTTTCATGGCTAAAGAGAAACTTATAAAGGCAGAGGGGCATCTGAGAAGATAAAGTTCAGAAGCATATACACATGATACATTATTTCACCAATTTCAGAAAATCAATCATTTTGTTGTTAGTTTGAGAGAAGTTCGTTTTGAAATTATCTTCCAGAGTTATCTTCCACCTTCTGCCCCACCCCCTTTACCCAGGAAGTCACTGAAATTAGAGAGGTTAAGTTACTTGCCTGGAGTCACACGTGAGGTACACGGCAGAGTCAGCCCACAAACCTCTTCAGTCTGACTCATATCTCTCTTGCTGCTGGTCCCTGCATCAGCAGTCCCCGGGTCTCTAGTTTTCTAGAAATTGCACAAAATAAGAACTACTGACTAAGAGTACTCTCCGCCAGCTGCTTATAAGTCATCCGATTAAATGCTGCACACATTTCCCAAAGCACATCCATAAACCACAATTTTTAGAGGCAAAGTCTCACCAGTTCAGGTTTGCCAGGATCTCTCCCTTCGTAGCCCAGAGTGAATTTGTGGCAATCCTTTGTGTCAACCACCCACGTGCTGAAATTACCATTATGCCTAGCCAGAAAATATGAATCTTGACAATATAAATTCCTTCACAAGGTGAGCATTTCTTACATGTTTTTAAAAATCCACTTTTTAAAAAGTGTGTGTTTGGATGTTTGGAATAGCAAAACCTATACAAACTGTCTATTAACTGATACCTCCCCTCTGAACTCTACTTTAGGGTGAAATAAAAAAAAAAAAAATCAGCATTGCATGTTAATTCCCTCCTTCCCATACCTCTAGGCTAAAGTTGAATTCTTTGAGATCAAGATGTGTGTGTGTGTGTGTGTGTGTGTGTGTGTGTGTGTGTCTTTAACAATGTTCTCTTCACACGTCCATGCATAGGCTCAACAATTGCTTGTTGACCCATTTTAACCTCTTTTGAGCATCATCTTCAAAGTGTAACTGTCCTTGACAATGAAGGAGACCTTCCTATTGTCTGGTCCTTCCAGGCAATCTTTAGCGTGGAGCTCAATGGCTTTCAGATGGAGGGGTTGGAAAGAGGAAGGAGACAAAGTAAGCTCTTGTTCCTGAGTGACTTCGCTGAGGTTCCCCTTTCTCTCTTCGAATGGAGCGCTTCTATAGAAGATGACGGACGTTTTGACAGGTGCAATATGCTTTGAACTGTCGTGGCTGATAATTCTTTTGTCTTGGCGTTTCCTGGCAGAATGGTACATCTTTGGATGCTGATATGCGTATTGTTTGCTATTCATTTAGTGAGCTGAAGCCTTCCTCCTTGCCTTTTCTCCACCTCTCTCTTTAGGCCCTTTGCACGCATGTCACTAACCCAGACGGCAGGGTCAGCATTAGCTCAGGGGCACACTCCCCCCACCTCCCTGCCCCATCTCCTTTTTTTAAAAAAAAAAAACCATGGAAATCATTTTCTTCATAGTTTCCTCATTATTCTTCTTTTTAATGGAGTAAAAGAAAGGGAAATTACCTGAACGTGTGAAAAGGACAAACATTATATATGGCCCAGTCATTGATGGTCGTAACCATCATTTGCATACTGGAGCAGTGCTTTCCAATTCCTTAGCATATCCACAGATGGGGTTATTTTTATAAAAATGAACTCATACTATAATACTGTTCTATGAGTTCATTTTCCTCCATCACAATGAACTGTGATAAATGCATTATATATAGCTTATTATTTTTAACTCACTATACTTACGGATATAAATTCCTAATTTTGGAGTTTGCTGGCTAAAATAAATTTAGTAACTTTTGTCCTGATCCAAACCAATTTCTAAGTATTTGATCCAAAGTAATGTCTTATTTGTAGAAATTAAGAAATGGTGCTGTTACTTAGAAAAGATGCAGTCCAATCCACGATTCTACACAGAGATTCTAAATTAAATCTTCTGCACTCTCATTTAGATAAGCTTGAGCTACACACAGAGTTCTTCTGCTTTGCTATAAGTGTGGGTAAGTTTTTAATCTGAAAAAAATTGAGGACTGGTCTTTGGGGACTAGAATTGGGGGGGAGGGTGCTCCCAGGTACCTATTAATAACAGGACAGTACTGCTGTTCATGTCTGATATGATACAGTAGTAATGCTTTAATACTGCTTAATTCATTTTTCTGGCTGGCATTTTGCATATTTCTATTAAATGTAGTTACCTGCCAGCACACTGTTGTTCCCAGAACAACTAAAGGGGATGGTCAGAATAAATACAGGGGTTGTGTTTATAAAGTGAAATAAATAAAAACAGCTTTACTCTTCCCAAAGGCAAAGCTGCTCCTCTTTTTGGCTGTATGCTTTGCTGTTCCATAGTACTAAGAAAATTCTAGAATCTGCTAACAAATGAACTAATAGGAAATTTGGGATTAGGGGCTTCTGAGAGAAGAAGGTGGGGAGTTGAGACATTTACCTCCCCCGAGAGCTCCGTAAACTCCATTACTCGAACTGGACTTACTGTTACGGAGAAGGGAAATCAGAGGATGGACAGGATCCTTACTGGATCTGACGTGCTGCGCTCTGATTTGTAGGGGATCTGAAAAGACAACATTGGGCACAGTGTAAAACAACATAAAGCAATGATCAGTGGCTTGCACTAAAAAAAGAAAATTAGATTGGAAAGTTTACTGAAGGCGACAGATAAGGAAATAATTCAAGTTGGTACCCAGTTTGCTGTCTGAGATGTACACCCTTAACAGGTCCTGTTTTCTTGGTCATGGCCTCCACACCCTCCCCACATCTCTGGTGTCCTATGCTCAGGTTTCTACTTTGCTGTATTCAGAAAAGTCTCCACAGGTTGAAGGGAGGCCGCGATAAGAAGAAAAGACAATGTCGATCATGATCTCTCCTAAATTGCAAAGTCTCATGTACTGTGTTGCAAACCTGGGAGACGTGGTGGTGGGGGCCCTGAGAGTCATATGATCGGGTGACCTCTAACTGGGCTTCGTGACTCTGCCTAGTAACAATTGATTAATGCTGTGCGGTCACTGGGAGAGCAGAGCCCATTGGCTCCCCGAGTTTGAAGACTTCCTCATTATCTTGGGCTTTTCACCGCTGCCTTTAGGAAATTTTACTCACAAATTAGGTTGAACAAAGTCTTCTTAAAGAAAATTATTTTCGGTATTTGGTCACGAGGGAGCAGAAGGCTGGATGGTCATTTGCCACATTGAGGAAGGGGAGAGAGGCAAGTCACTGGGCTAAGACTCCCAGCTTCCTACCTAGGGCCACGGAACAAAAGTTCATCACTTGAGTGACAGGGTGGCCTCATTTGCCCCTTGCCCTGAGATGTGTGGGGGAGGGGGAGGGGGAGGAGGAGGGAAAAGTTGAGAATTTCCAACATTTCACCAGGTTTTGAGGGTCAGCATCTCTTGACGTCTTATGTTTGTGTCAATGTCTCATGCTTCTCTCATCTCTGTTGTCCTCTGAGATGAGGAGAGCCCAGTTTATTTGGAGTAGGTGTTTATTTGTGTGGGTGTAAACATATACCTTCATCTCTTTGTTTCCTTGTAGGTAGAGAAGCTGTGTAGACCTGTTTGCATTTAACAGGATATAAACAGACTTGACTTGTGGCAGAGCTGGGCATGCCTGCCATTTATTTATGCCTCTTAGTAGCAGGAACAGGCTCCTAAAGGTGGGATGACTGGTGAGTGAATGAGCTGAGTGTCAGCACTCCTTTCAATGACTTTGTATCCATATGAAGATTATCATGAAAGTGCTTGCTAACCAAACCTCTTGTGTCTTTGTTTCCAAACAGGGGCCAAGTCTTAAGGATAAAGCTCACCCAGTTTATGGCTACAGTAATTTAGCAATCTGAGCAATGTATAAGGGCCTGTCCTTCCATTCATTGTTCTTCTGGAATGCTCTACTAGGGTGCATGGGGGGAGGTTACTTCTATCATTTGTCCTTGGCAATATTCTGCTCCTCCAAGTTCTTTCTCACCCCAGCCTTAGCAGAGTGGTGTCTTTCCCCCAAGTGACTGCCAGCTATTTGTGTTGTTTTCCTGCTCTTAAGCATTAGAAAGGTCTCTTCCAAAGCCACATTTTGTTTGGGTTCTGAACATTGTTTCAAGTTACTCAGTCTCTGTGAGCTAGTGCTTCTCAACCTGTTGGTTCCAACCCCACAGGGGTTCCATATCAGATAACCTTGCATATCATTATGATTCATCGTGGTAGCAAAATCACAGTTATGAAGTCTCAGCAGAATAATTTTGTGGTTGGGGGTCACTGCAACAGGAGGAACTATAGTAAAAGGTCACAGCGTTAAGAAGGTTGAGAACTACCCAGAGTCTCAATTCTGGCTTCTCTCGGCTTCTCCTGAATGGCGCCGGCCTCATACTAATATTGGCAATCTGATCTAATCTTCTGGCTCCTTGTTCTCTGAATCTTTTTGTCTTCATCTGTGTCTGACTTGTTCTCTCTTCAACCTGTCTCTGTACCACTGTCCCAGGAAAACTGCCTCCTAGTTTTTATCTCTCTGCATTGTTCTCCTAAGCAGCTTCCCTTTCAGGTGGGCAGATCCTATTCTGTCAAATCTTTCTCTGCTTCATCACTTTGCCACTCAATTAGACATCACTTTTAGACATAGCTGCTTCCTTCTTTCTACAAACTAACTTCACCATCATTGATTGGGATTAAAGGTGTGTGCTAAGGGCTGAGCCACACCATAACTAGAAACAAGCTTTTGTCGTCTTCTTCTTCTTCTTCTTCTTCTTCTTCTTCTTCTTCTTCTTCTTCTTCTTCTTCTTCTTCTTCTTCTTCTTCTTCTTCTTCTTCTTCTTCT
>NC_034598.1:87990833-88051167 GCF_900095145.1 Mus pahari | reverse complement strand
CCTCCTCCTCCTCCTCCTCCTTCTTCTTCTTCTTCTTCTTCTTCTTCTTCTTCTTCTGTAAATAACAGTCTCAAAGGGGCACAGTGTGATCAAATATCCTCTAGCACCTAACCACAAAATGATTCTCATTGCTATCTCATAACTATAATTTTGCTACTGTTATGAATTGTAATGTAAATATCTGCATTTTCTGGTGGTTTTAGGTGACCCCTGTGCAAAGGTTGGTGAATCCACAGGGAGTCATGGCTTGCAGGTTGAGAGCCACTGGTCCTTGAGGATATCACTCCAGCTACTTTTCCATGTTCAATTCTGCCACACAAAGCTGCTCTGTGTATGCTCTCCCTTGGCGTTACAAATATACGTTTCTGTTCCCACCCTCCTCTCCCATGACATGTTCTGCTTTTATGAGGATAAGATCTTTATTTTTGTTCTAATACTTCAATGTATTCCTTTTAAATTTGATTTTTTTTTTTTTTTGGCTACGTGTATGGGTGTTTTGCCTGCCTGCATGCAAGTCTGCATAGTATGTACGGTGCCTGAGGAGGTCAGAAGAGTGTGTTGGCTACCTTGGGACTGGAGTCACACCTTGAACGATTATGTGGGTGTTACTAGGTCTACTAGAAGAACAGTCGGTACTCTTAACCACTGAGTCATCTCACGTTGGAGGATTTTCTTTGATGCTAATGTTTAATGTAGTTAAATTTGTTTAACTATAAAATTATTTTTTACCACTACATAATTGCTACTGTTATGAATCGCAATATAAATAATTTTGGAGAAAGAGGGTTGCCGAGGGGTCGCAACCCACAGGTTGAGAAGCACTGAGTTCGTGACACACTTAGGCTGAGTTAAGGAGCTCAGGAAATTTCACAATCCACTCTGTCCTTCCCATTTTCTCAGCCTATCCTCAGCAGAGTGGAGGATCTATGTGTGTTTTCTTTTTGCTTTCTTTCTTTTTTTTTTTTTTTAATTACACGAAAATGGGACACACTAAGACACATAATGCCAAAGTAGCAAAGAGGAATACTGATCATTCTTGTATTAATGTACTTCCCATAAGAAGCCAAGGTGGACACGGTAGGTATGAGGAAAGTCTTCCACAATCATTGTTTTGCCTCCTAGATAGGCCAGTTCTCTCAACTATTGAGACTCTTAAAATTCTTTGTCAAGGATATCCTCAGTATAGCTTTGTTTCTCAGAAGGACACCATTGAGGTAAAAGGTTATCAGGTAGGGAGCTATGTGGGGCCATCTTAGCTGTGACATGCTAGTGATTCGGGACTGTGTGGATTTCTAGTGTCAGAATGTCACTTTCCCCAGAACGCCTCGTCAGCCCACAGGGAGGAGGTCTGGTTTGTGGCCTTCCTGCATAGGAAGATTTATGCATAGGACTAAATATGATAACATTGGTGAAGCTCTTTGAACTGTGCCAATGACAGCATAGAAGGCTCAATGACAAGGGGCCTCGATGAAGTGTGGATTCACCGTATACCTTTCCCTGCTCTGTGCGAGAATGGCTTCCACCTCCTCTCATTGTCTCGGAGTGCAGACTCTCTGGATGTGTCCTCCTGCCACTGTTGACTCTCTGTGTGACTTAAATGACATAACCCACCCTAGCCTCAATGTCCTTTTCTAGTAAATGCATCCAATAGTAATACTAGCTTCTTAGAGCTGCTGGAAGGACTGAATGATACAGCATTTGTCAAGGGATCAGTAAGCCATCTGGAATACAAAACTTCAAAGCTTATTGTGGCTATTAGTTGTCATGGTCTTAAAATTTCAATGCCTTTATCAGCATCAATAAAGAGTTAGCAGACAACAAATAATCCCTAATCACTTCTTTTTTTATACTTTTCCTATAACATTTTTTTCTAGTCTTAGATTCTTGTTTACTACGGCCCTTCGTTTGCATTAGCATAATAGGTACCAAGGCAATAGAAAGCCTGGTCTCCAGCATCACGCTCCATATCTCTATGACCTGCCTTATCAGGACACTTTCAGTACCACAGGACAGCATATGGCATTAGCATCCCAAAGCTGTCTTCATCACTCTGCTTGGAGTTAGTCCTCTGGCCTTTTACCTCTTCTTTGACACTGTGCTATTCCCAACCTCTGCTTATGCTCGTAACTGTAGACCCACACAAAGAAGCTTAACAATTTTTTTTTAAATTTGTCCTTTGAGAATTTTATACAATATAGTCTGGTCATATTCATACCACACCCCCATAATTCCTCCCAGATACACTTCTCTACTTTCTTACCTGACTAATTTGTATCCTTAAACAAAACAAAACAAAAAACAAAACAAAAACAGTCTTGGATGTGTGAATTTCCACTATGGTGTGGTCATCTGACTAGGATCTATACACATAAGGAGTCCAGCAGTCTGTTCATTTAAATCTTTGAAGCTAATGTTTCTGGAAGAGTAGATTCACATTCAGCCAAACATTTGTCCTCATGACAACATCTCATCCACTCCTCCAATGAGAGGAGTTTTTCTATATTAATGAGTTCAGATAGAAATTCCGAGTCACCAGGAGTAGAAATTAGTTTGGTAGCTATTTCCCCATCTACTTACTAGCCATTGGTTACTATTTTATTTATATAGTTTGTTATATATGTGGTATAATAATTAGGTAAATAAATAAGTATTTAATAAGCACATGTGTATAGTTAATGCGATTATTAGGGCACAGTTTGCATGCAGAAAACTGCATATTTCATGTGTAAAATCTGATGGGTTTGAACACAGTCCATGTGTGTGAATCCATTATCACAATCAATGCGGCCGATCTTCATCCCTCACCACTAAAAGCTTTCTCCTGTGCCCATGCGTCTGTTTTAAGATCACTTAACTTGAGATACCCCTTCTTGACAAAGAGTTAATGGCTGTACAATATTGTTGGCTATAAGCATCATGGTCAGCAGCGACCTAGAGCCTAATCATCTTGCCTAACTAATTTTTTATCTCTTGATCATAGAATATTATTCAGACTTTGAAAAGAAGGAAGTCTTTCCAGATGTGGTAACACAGAGGAGCCTGTATTTGAGTAGTTTGTAATTTTTCTTTAGTCTACTAACACAAATTAAATGAATTTTAAAAAATGTCACTCACTGTTGTTTTCCTACTAGACCATGATATATTTTTAAATATTCAGCTATCTAGTACTTTGAGATTTTTTTTTTTGCATCTAATTAGATGAAACTGAATTACACTTTCTTTTGTATATCTTTACCTTGTTTGGGTGTAAATTGATAGCCCTATAAAATGGATTGAGGTACTTAATTTGTCTAGATTCTAGAGCATTTCAGCTAAGATCAGAATTAATGTGTCCTTTAAGGTTTGGCACAAAGCTATCTGGATCTACAGCTATACTTTAATGGGATAGGAAAATGATCTTGTAAATTCAATTTCAGGTTTTTAATCAGTTGGTGAATTTCAGCTTCCTGTCTCTTCTGCGTCAAGAATGGCCATTCTCATTTCCTTCTAAGATGAAACATGTTTAATATAGTTTTCAATATTATGATACCCAGTTCTCTACAGTGGCTATTTAAAACATTGTTACTGATGAAATCATATTGTTATATCTTTTGGTTTTATCTGACACTATCAACTTGTTTTCTTCCCTTTTGGTCAGATTTTGAATTAAGTCGCAGGCTGCAAGGACTGGATAAAGAGGAGACACACACATGCACACACACACACACACACACACACACACCAGTATTTAAGGGTAAATTCAACTGAAATTAGCACACTTAGTGTAAAGATTTTTAAATGGAATACAGGTGGGAAGAGAGAGTTGTGATTTTTTTTTCTCCTCCAAGAAAATTTCTTTACTCATATAAAAAAATGCAAATATATTCTAAATGTGATTGAACAAAGCATATAGGATGCCAGGAGGAAAGAGATTTGCTGCTGGCATCTTATATAGGAGCTTAGAAAGTCCTAAAGGAAATCAGCTTCAGACTGAACATAAGTGTCTGACCAGATGAAGAGGGTAGCTATAGAAAGTGTCTATTGGTCAGCTTTGACAAGTGAAGTGTCTTTTCCTATGCAGGGCTAAGTCTTAAGGGGTCCTGTATTCTGCAGCTGTGAAAATGTAGGCTAAAACAAAGATGTACATTGCATGAATGTGTTCACACACAGAGACATGTGCATGTGTACATACACATACTCCTGTGTATGCACGTGTGCACATAGATGCTCTATGCACCAGAGAAGCAAAACACCTTCTATTCCCAGACATACCAATGAATTCCAAACCATCTTCCCAAATGAGCTGCAATAAGAATGGGGACCAGATTATCCACAGGAAGAGGTTTAGAGATGTCAGCTGAGATTAGAGACCTCTAAGTGATAAGGGAAAGATGATTAACTATCCTATGCATTTGATCCTATTACAACCAAGGAAGGTATGTTTAAGATGCACCCCGAGGACAACATACCATCTGGGAAGGGCAGAGGAGCCTGACTCCAGAGTGTTGGCATGTGTTCAAGAGCACAGACTGCTGACACACCTGATTTTAAATTTCACTCTGCTGGTGTGTCTGTTGTGTGCCTTTGTGTATACACCTTAGCCCCTCCAAATCACTATCTGAAAAATATACTGACAAATCTTACTGAGAGTACCTACCTTAAGCCTACTGTGAGGGTTTAAAACAGTGCATATACAATAAAGCACTTCATGTGGTTTCAGGGCCCCCTCCTCCCATTGCTGCTGTTCTGGGAAGGAAACAGTCCCATGGAACAGTGGTCCTCAACCTTCCTTATGTTGTGACCCCTTAATACAGTTCTTCATGTGGTGGTGACCCCCAACCATAAAACCATTTCCTTGCTGCTTCATAGCTCTGATTTTGCTACCATTATTAGTCATAATGTACATATTTGATATGCAAGGTATCTGATATATCATGATCCACATGATATATCATGAAGCACAATTATAGGAGCAGCAAAGGCCAGAAGGCCACTGATTTTTTATTCTTCTTTCATACAATGCATACTGATCATGGCTTTCCCTTCCTCCACTCCATCCAGTCCCCCCTACCTCCACTCTCCCCTAGACCTACTCCCTCTCTCTCCTCATCTCCCCTCCCAGAAAAGAGCAGGCCTCCCTGGGACATAAACTAAACAACAAGACCAGGCACAAAGCCTCATATTCAGACTGAGAGAGGAAACCTAGCAGGAGGAAAGGGGTCCCAAGATCTGGCAAAAGAGTCAGAGATACCCCCACTCCCACTGTCAAGGAGTCGCCCCAAAACACCAAGCCAAAAAAACCATAACATGTATGCAACAACCTAATGCAGACCCAGAGAAGCTCTGCAATTGTTGTTCAGACTCTGAGACCCCATGAGCCCTTTTTAGTTGATTCCATGGGCCTGTGCTCTTCCATTGTCTTCAACCTCTCAGGCTCCCACAATTCTTCCTCCTCCTCTTCTGTTCCCCAAACTCCAAGGGGAGGGATCCAATGGAGACCTCCAACCGGGGTTCTCTCTCCACCTAATGTTTTTGACTATGTCTCTGCATCTGCTCCCATTAGCTGCCAGAGTTAGCCTCTCTGAGGATACCTAGACTAGGCATGAATCTCTGAGTATAACACATCATTAGAAAGAAAGAATTTCATGGATTTTTTTTTTTTTTTTTTTTTTTTGTTGTTTTTTTTTTTTTTTTTTTTTTGCTGGTCATGCTTGGTTTTACCCTAGGTTTCTGAGCTATCCAGCTTCTATTTTCTAGTCATCCAGGCATGGTTGGGCTCCATCTCTTGTCATGGTACTCAAATTAGACCAGTCATTGGTTGACCACTTCAACAAGTTCTGCACCACCATTGCCCCAGGACACCTTGTAGGCAGAACAGGTTGTAGGTTTTGTGGCTAGGTTGATGTCCAAGTTCCACCACTGGAAGCCCAGAGGGCTACTCTCTTAGGGGAATGTTTCTTGACCTTGGGCGAGCATTTGGTATCTACAGTAGGACTATTAAAATGTCCTTTCTACTTTTCCTTCTTGGCCTAAGACTTTTATAGCTGAAATGACCAGTGACAAATGACCTGCTATGTATTCAATTTGACAACCTTTAAGCTACAAAATTGGGAGTTCAAGAAACCAGCACTTTCCTTTCATTCCCACTCCTAGCAAACAGCCTGGGGGGACTGAAGCAACGCCCAAGATAACAGCTGATGGTAAAGTTTTGTAGATCTTGCTCTCCAATGGTCAGAAAATAAACTTCCCATTGTAGTAGATAGAATATACTCAATATTCAATGCTGTATGTAATGTTGTTATTCATATTACTTTATGGTTATGCTGGCTTAAAAAAGTATAGTGATCCCAAGTGGAAGAGGAAATTCTCTCTTTCCTTATTAAATGGGATCCAGTAAACTCCCAATCATGTTCCTATGGGTCATTGGAGGACCTAGGATGTAAATAGTGATTCATCCCCCGGATGGTTACATACTGAGTCACCCCAGCATAAAGGGAATGACTAATATTCTAACAGGTACACAGCATCATGAAGAAGTGGGAGGAAAACAACCTGTGTGAGAAGGTTCCTCTGTCTACGTCTGAAGGGAACACACAGTTATTATGAAAATAAATTAGAGCAAATGGGGAAGCTTGACTTTGCCTGTGAACAGAAGGGGTTTCTGTTTTACGGGAAGTCCAGAGCCTGGCCAGATACTGAAAACACACACTTGCATGACAGGAAGAGACAGGTGCAGGTCACATGCTAGTCAGGAGGTCTGAGTGTCTAAGACCACCTTGATGTTTAACTAGCTGTGTGTCCTATGGGCTTGGCTAACTTACCCTTCCTAGAACCCAGTTTTCTCCTAGGTGACAGGAAACTGCTAGAATCCCCTTTCTCCAAGGTTCCTTTAGATTCAAAGCTAGCCTTCTTCCTGGTCTTGATCTCACACTGTTTTCTGTGAGATCATATTAGGTCATATTTTATAGTAGTCAAAGCCACCCTAATTCTTTGTCTATGGTGTTACATTAGAAACAAAATCCACCCTTCCTTGCAATGTCTTAGCAGAAGAGAAGTCTTCAAACCTGCTTCTCATCAGGTCCACTGGACTTCATGATGGTCACAGTCTCAGATACCGGCTACGGAGAACCATTACTTTAGGAGTGGGCCAAGTAATCTTCATTCAGATGTGAAATTATTTTAGGATAGTTTCCTCAGTGGAGCTATTGTGGATATTATAGTTTAAAAGGCTTGTGCATTAAATTCTTCCTCCCTATGCTAATTTGGAGGAGATGGTAAAACATTTAAGAAGCACAAGCTAGTGGGAGGCCTTTAGGTTTTGGGGGTACCTCAAAAGGATATTGTGGGGCTCTAGTATTGCCCTACCCATTAGTTAACTCTTTTTGGTTCCCTGTTCTGAGGGGAAGGACTTTGCTCTCTGTAGGCCCTTCCCCCATGCGTGTTTCAGGAGTGTTGCCTTACCTCAAGCTCAAAAGCAAATAAACTGACTAGCCAGGGGCTAAAATCCTCAAAGTTACAAGACCAACGCAACTTTCATCTTTATAGGCTGGTTAGATTTGACACTTGTCATAGTCGTGCAAAGCTGGCTAGTATAGTATTGCCATTATTCTAAGCATCACCACCCAGGCAAGACAACTACTAAGTGTTGCCTTTAAGGACACACTCTTAGAACACTGGACCTAGAAATAGCATTCCTGTGTCTAATGTGTAGTCGGGGATACTGTGTTTCTCTTCCAACAAGCACTTATTCCTTGATATTTCTTTTAAGTAGTACTTTAAAAATATTTTAGCCTTTATTTTTATTGTATGTGTGTGAATGCTCCACCTGCATTTGTGTTGGCAGCACATACATGCAGTGCCCATAAAGACCGGAGGAGGGCACCGTATCCCCTAGGACTGGAGTTACAGACATTAGCGAGCAACCATTTGGGTGCTGGAAAATAATGTTGGTTCCTCTGGAAGAGCAACCAATACTCTTAACAGCTGAGCCGTGATAGCCTAAGTAGTGCTTTTAAAAGATAACTTAGCTATCATATTTTCATTCTATCTCCATATTCTCATCTCGTAGATCTTCATACATAGGATCATAAGTATTGATACACTTGGCAGAGGTCTAAACATGAAATCAGAGACCGTGAAAAGTGACAAGGAATTAAAATGCCCAAGATGATGGGTTTAGGGAAGGAACTGGGCCTGGATGGGTCTTCTAGCAATTTAGTGATTAAATTCCTCATTCTGGTTGAGAATAGCCACAGCTCAGCACCATATTTACTCTTGAAATAACTATTAATGGTAATGAGCGTGGGGGGGGGGGACCCACATCATTGAGATGCACATCCTGGAAGTGAGTACCAGTCAGAGTGGTTGAGTGAGAATCACCAGCAGGTCCCACATAACTGAGTGCTTCAATAGCAGATATCCTTGGTATTATTAACTTTATTAGCACACAGGCACATGTGCATGTACATACACTCATGCACATGCATGCACATGCACACATGCACATGCTGCACACACATACATACAGTAACACGTATCATTATGGCATTTTCTTTTTTTGTTGTTTTTCTCCTTTCATTGTACAGAATGTAATTTTGATCACATTCACCCCATATTATATTTTTTGTCCCCACTCCCACTCCCAGTAATCCTCTCTCTTGTCCTAACTAGTTTTCCTCTACTTTCATGTTGAGTGTGTGTGTGTGTGTGTGTGTGTGTGTGTGTGTGTGTTTAGTGTGAACTTGTATGACCATGTTTGGATGTGCTTAGTCTTACTCTTCTGAACGTCAGACTTGTTATCATTCTAGACTTTGTTTTCTTAACACTGTAAGCTTGGCTCTCAGTGCCAGCTCTTCCTGTGAGATGAACACTATCGCCCCCATTTTTCAGCCAAATAAACTTAGATTAGAAGAGATTCCTGCTTGGATTTCGTGGATGATGAGTAGCAGAGCCAGGATCTTAGCTGATTAGAACATACCAAGAGGCTATGTCTCCATTTTGGAGCTGAGAAAACACCAAATGACCTTTCCAGAATTGATGCTCTGCTACTGGCAAAACAAATAAGCAAAATAAATTTCTGGATTGCTCTCTGTGCCCTGTATTTTAGTATTCTTCCTGACCTCATTTTGGGAAATGATCAGACTTACACTCCTCTGCTACTGTGAGCAGAGCAAGGGAACACGCTCTCTTTTGAACTGATCATATGATCTTGTTTATCATTCTGGCACTGTTTGGATTTTTCCCCTCATTTTAAATGCCTACAGGTTTTTAAATTTTTTTTTCTTTTTTTTAAGTATTGAAATCTACTTACGGTTTCCTTTCCTGGAGACATTTGCCTTCCTTTCTTCCCCTGTTTCTTCCCTTTGCCTTTTTCTTTCCTTTGCTCTTTGTCTCCTCTCTCCCTTCCTTTCTTTCCTCTCCTTCCTTCCTCCATTCCTCCCATCTAAGAGAAATACTCTCCATCCCTTTGTGACTGGTGGACCCCTATCAAGCCCTCATAACCCCTCTCAGAGTGAACTTCTCTGGGAATCACAAACTTAACCCCTTCCTTTGGGACATTCCTATAGCTTTTAGGTTGCATCTTCCTTCTCACAGTGCCAACCATGGTGTGTTATCAATACTTAATTGCCAGATGCAAATTCTCTGTATGACTTCCCTGATCAAAATATCTCAGGGACTTTTCACTAACAATAGAATAACTTGCAAACATTTTAGTCTGGAGTCTAATATTCTTTGTGCTGTAAACCCTGGGAGCTTCTTTAGTTTCATATTCTCCCATCCATCTGTCCATCCATCCATCCATCCATCCATCCATCCATCCATCCATCCATCTAAAAAACATGGCCCCGGGGATTGGGGAGAACTACTAGTCGTATCTGCATCTTTAGCTCTCTTTCTCTGAGTTATTAGAATGAATCCCCTCTCTGCTCTCCCTTTGACAGTTCAGATGTCACTATTCCCAGGAGCCTGGATTGCTGGCTCCTCAGGCACACCTTCCACACTCTTTATGTCATAGATGCATCTCTCTCATGGGTTGAGATACTACCTGGCCTCTCCTTCATTCACTCACGAACTTAACTCCAGGTCTTGTCCTCAGCATGCAGCTGAGTGTGGAGTACATCTTAGCATTGTTGACTTTACCACATGGAGGGGAGCCACAGTCAATGGTAATTCCACTAGCATCATTGCATGATCATGAGTCAGCAGTTTCTACTCTTGTAGTAAGATGATGCAAAATGTGGCCTACAGACAGAAGATACAAATAGGACAGATTCCTAAATTGACTTGTGGTCATTGTCAGCGTGGCTATTGTTTGTCTGATGGATTCTTCAAAGCTTTAGGGTGTGGAGCACGACTCATAGAGGTATGCCTCTGTTCAAGGCAATTGATGTGAGCCGAGTGCCTCCTGGGAATGTGGCCCAGGTGCCCCATCTCGAATGATGCAGGACACTTCACTTTGCTTTACCTCATTCGTCTATTGAGGTCACTTTGATTCCTCTGTCAAGCTCCCCCTCAACGCTGAATTTTCCTCTGACCTCTGCAGCTGTAATATAATCTCTAGCTACTGCCTGTTTCTTTTCTTTTTTTTTTTTTTAACAGTCCTTCATTTTGCAGGTTACAAAAATGAGCACGGACCCTTAAAATACCACAAGGATAATGAATACCCAAGCTAAATACCTCTGAAGTTGTAGTTAGGAGCATTCCTTCCCAATTTCTGGTTATCCCTCCTCTTTATCCCCCGGCAGCCCTGCATTTCCACACCCCTGATCGCCAGCACCAAATGGTAATTTATCATCTTTCTTGGCAGGCTTCCTGCTTCATCCTGCACCTGCCTTCTTGAAAGAAAACAAGACATCAGATACTTATTCAAATAATGGAATAGCTGATCAACCGAGTCTCCACACAATAGAGAGTTATCCGTGCTAAAGGAACAACGTTTTCATGCTTTCTATGTGACATATGCATCCTTTCTCTGAAGATTTATGAACCCATAACTATTGGTATTGTTAATATAATCAAACCTTTACAGCCTCACTCCAAAGCTTAAACTTATTGTCAATTGGCTGCTGGAGGGGAGTCAATCAATTTCATAAATGCTTAAACACCTGCACTCTCTTTGACTCAGAGGGGGATAAAAATCGATACCTAGTCCTCGTTTTTCTTGAGGTAGAATGAAGCCAAACCTTGCTTACAAGTTTAAGGGAACTTGTATATTCAAGAAGACATGCTTGAAGATATTGTGAACTTAATCTTGAAGTTTTCACAAAAACTGTATACTTTCTTTTCACCCCCATCCCTTGGTTCTAAAGAAAAGAGTAGAGCAGTAAAGAAAGCAGAGAATAGCAAAGCGGGATTCATAATCACTAGTGGAAGGACATATCTTAGCCACACACTCCAATAGTTATAGACACAGGATGATTTCGTTCCGAGTCAAAGGGAGACAGAGAAAAAAGAGGGAAAGAAAAGTATTAGAGAAGAGGCGAGAAAGGTCAGCTTATTACACACCTACTAGGAAGAGGGTGGAGGCTGTGCCTTTGTGATCATGGGTAATGTTTGTCATACACTGAAGACAAGGAGTGTGAACTCTGAGAGGCATCTAATATCCTTTTCTGCCATGTTGTCTTCTTTGTTATTTTGAAACAAGTGTGTTGGAATACAATGAAGCAGATTCTCTTGGAAGGACAACTGTGTATTTATTATGAATAACTGAAATTTAGTGTTTGTTTTTTTCTACTTTGTGTGAAATTTAAATAAAGAGACAGAAATATTCACACAGACATGGCATCAGCTTTCTACCTGGCTCCCTCTGGCTCCCTGAGGGAACCTCTGTCCTGGACCATGTGCTTGCCAGTATAACCTGTCTTCAAGCTGACCGCACTTGCTGCCTTATTGGTTTTATCATGTATAAAATTATGCCATTGAAATTAGCTATCCTGTCTATCCCTTGAAAAGCATCAAATAAAACACTGATGTGAAATTCTTGTAAATTACAATAGAGAGATTATCTATTAGTATTTTATTAATGATTTTGATTATACTTATAAATAATTATGGTACTTCATATGTATTTGCAAGTTTTGTAGATTCACATATCTAAACATCATACACACACACATATATATATACACATACAATATATATGTGTAGATAGATAGATAGATAGATAGATAGATGTCTATATACACAGATACACACAGTGATTCCTTCATTTGTATGAGCTTTATACCTGTGGATTGAACTAACAATATTTTGGAAAAACATAGTATTGGTACTAGACATGTAAACATTCTTTCCCTTGACACAATTCCTTAAACAATATAACAACTATTCACATAGCTTTTGCCCTAGGCATTATTCATAATTTAGACATGAACTTCCTTTGCTGGCCCTGCCTCTTTCTTTCTGTGCCTATTACGGTTCTTACAAACATGGTGAACATTCCTAAGAGCCACCCATGCAAGAAACATGGCAAGCACAGGCTCCACAGAATGACCAAGTCCAAGAAGGCAAGAACTCTATATGGGCAGGGAAGGTAGGGCTATGACAGGAAACGGCATGCCTAAAGTGGACACACTAAGCCGGCTCTCTGCAAGGGGGCCGAAACAACAAAGTTTTGCTGAGGCAGGAATGTACCAAGTCCATCTGCAGACCTGAGGGGATGCTGGCTGTCAAGGGATGAGAGCCATGTGACCCAGTTCTAAGCTGATTTTGTTCTGACAACAGTAGAGTAATGAACTCTTGAAAACTATTTAGGCATGTTATAAAGCATGTGCTGAACTTTTATTCCACAAAAGAAGTTTGAGAATCTGCAGTTTTTAGTATTCTTGTGGGGGTCCTGGAACACATTTCCCGATGACACAGAAGGGGCAAGTATATGTGTGTAATGTATGAGTATGTACACACATGAATGCATTAATGCATATGTGCTACCTCTGACTTTTTTTCTCAGCCTTTGCCTGTGACATCAGTCCACTATAGTTTGTGTCCGTAGAAGAGTATCTGGACTGAGCTAAGTCCTCTATCCATTCAGTTGACACTTTTTTTTTCTTTTTATACAAGGTTCCACAGTGTAGATCAGGACAGTCTTAAAGTCTCAGAGATCCATTTTTTCTGTCTCCCCAGTGCTGGGATTAAACGCGTGCACCACCAGGCCTGGCTTGGTCCACTTTTTGAATGTTTGAATTTTTCTTTTCAATAGCCACCATAATGTCAACACCTGCTTTTGCAGTTCTGGTCCCTCAGAACCCGGCACCAAATTGGTGAATGACAACTGTTTGTCTATTTGACTTGAGTGAGAGACAGATTCCTATAACTGATGGCTTTGTAAGGAAGACTAGAGCAGACAGGACTTCCACAAGTGGATGAAGCCTCTACTGGCCAGGAGGCTGAAGAATAAGGTGACCATGAGCAGGTGTCTCTGAAACCAGGTTCCCACTGCTGAGCATGTCTTCTGGATTTGAAGGTTTCCGTAATTAGCATACACCTTTCTAACAGTTGTGATTTCTTTGCGGTTGAATTGTGAAGCAAAATAGTTTCCAGGGTTAGGATACTGACCGCCCGACCTTTCCTGGAATTCTCCCCAGATACCCTCCAAGGTTATTTTTCTACTTTTTACACCTGGTGTGCTCTTTGATAGTATGACACCTGGTGACTGGAATTTTTTAGCTCTCCACCTGCTCACAAAATATGTTATTTATTTTGTCTAAAAATAATCTACCTTTAAAAAAAAAAAAAGTGTAGAACAGAAAAGAAGCCAATTAAAAAGTTTAAGTAGTCAAATTAAGCAAGAAACATCCAAGGTTAGCCTGTTCACCGCCGGCCTGGTTTTTTCGCTTTTGTACATCTTCAGATATTGGGTGGACATGGATGACAAATTCTTGCTTTTTGTTGTGACCAAATATCCTTTGATATGCTGCCCCTGCCCCTTTTCTTCAGAATCCACAGGGGATGCAAGGAGAGGTACTTAAACCACTGAAAGAAAACATTGAGACTGTGCTAATTAGGCCAGGCAACCCAGTAGTTGGTCCCCAGTCCTCTGGATTTCCCTGGTAATTTAGAACTCAGCACCCATTCCCACAGTGATAGCCACTAGCCAGACAGTCTGTGCTGTCTGTTGCCTTGCATACAGATACCTCTACATACCCAGGATCGCAGAGTTTGATCTATATTACTTTCCTTTCCATTTTAGTTATCTGACTCTCAGAATTTTGGTGGCATTTACTAATAAAGAGGTATTTTTCCTGATTATTTATCAAGATTTGATCTTAAGGGATCATAGGTACACCCTTATTTAATACTTTTGGAAGCATTTTCAGAGGTTAAAAAAACAAAAGGGCATACTGACTGTTAGTAGAGGGTATCACTCCTACCTCAGATAACACGCATAAGCTGTGGGAGCAGAGGCCATAGTCTTTGCTTTTGAACACTGCCCCATCCTTGTGGTCAGTGCACTGGGAGGAAGGTCTTCCCACAAATCATCGAGTGAAAAGTATCTTTTGAAGATGAATGTGAAAGGTGATCTTGATTGACAGACTGACTGGTAAGAGAAAATATTCAGGCAGGGTTGCTATAGTTCTGTGTAGCCTATGTAGGCCAAAGCAAACCAGGCAAATGGAAGAATTTCCCAAAACAAAGAAGGGCACTGGGCATGGAATGCTTTTTCTGCAGGAGATGCTTGTGTCTGCTTTCCTCTCTCCTTGACATATTCCAGGTCCATCCCCTGGTAAGTTTCAGTTTCTACATACACTTGGGGCAGATCTGATAACCTCATTAGATTTCTGTCTTGGCTTTGTCACCCTACAATGACATTAGTGCCAGCAACCCATGGAGGAGCTGCTGCCTCTTCCTCTTCCTCTTCCTCTTCTTCCTCTTCTTCCTTTTCTTCCTCTTCTTCCTCTTATTCTTGTTTTTCTTGTTCTTGTTCTTCTCCTCCTCCTCCTCCTCCTCCTCCTCCTCCTTCCTCTTCTTCTATCCAGTAAGGTATTGTAAAATTATTTTATAAGTTTTAAATAACTAGTGAAGTATTTTATCTTATACAATTCTTACTTTATTACAATGAAATAAAATTGAAACATGTAAAGTTGCCAACCCACCATTTTAGCAGAAGGTAATCAAGTAAGGCATATGGTTAGCAAAGGTTATTGATGTGTTTCTATCACTAAGTGTAGTTGCTGGACCAAAGCACTTGAGGATAGAAAACAAGCTGTGAAGAAAGAGTGTGGTCTGAGTGTGTTGAGATGTGTTAAACTCATAAGACAATATTAAGAGGTGGGGACTTTGGCATGCAATTTGGTCACAAGGGATTGGCCCTCATTAATGAGATAAGTGTCTTTATAAAAGAGACCCAAAACACCCCCTTGAGCTTTTCCTGCCATCTGAGGCCACAGTGAGGATGTGGTGGTCTACATCTCAGAGGGACACTCATCAAAATATAAATACACTCTTGCCATGATCATTGACCTCCAATTCCAGAGACATAAGAAAGGAATTTCTATCATTTATAAGCTGTCAGTCTATAGAGCTTTATTATAGTAATATCAGCTAAGATAGTGTAAATGATGGTGTTGCAGAAAATTGTATACAGCTAAGAGCATGGATAATGTAGGCTTATAGAAATGAAGACAGAGCAGGAAAAATCAGAAGAGATTAAAAGATTGCCCACCCAAATACAAGTGTCATAAGAATGGAATATGACTTAGGTTAAGACTTTAATTTTGATGTTAAATAAAACTATTTGTGCTTTCATCAGTTTTCTATTTATTTGGGTCCTCTAGAAAGGCAGATCCAATAATGATAGACAGACAGACAGATAGGTATATTGATGGATGGATGGATGGATAGATAGATAGATAGATAGATAGATAGATAGATAGATAGATAGGTGGATAGCTAGATAGATAGGTGGATAGATGATAGATGGGTAGGGATGGATGGACAGATGGGTGGATAGATGACAGACAGACAGACAGACAGACAAACAAACACACAGACACACAGAGAAAGGCAAGATATGTTTGTTGTGAAACCTAACCCCTGGAAGTCTCACAATAAGTCATCTGCAAGGCAGCTAACCAGAGAAGCACACATGGTACCCGTCCAAGTCCTAAAGTCTTGGAACAATGGAGGCCAATGGTGTGACTCTCAGTCCAAGGCTAAAGGTCCAACTATCCTGGAAAGGGGAACTCTGATGTAAATTTTTCAGTCAAAGAGCCCAGAATCCTCTCTGTGTTTCCGAAGGAAGGGAGTGAATATGGTGGGGCTCATGAGAGCCCCAAATTTGCCCTCCACCACCCTCCAGCTGCTCTGGGGCTCTTAGCCATTGGATGATGCTCTCTCGTGTTGAGAGTCCATCATTTTCATCCAGCTCACTGACTTCCCCTTTGGAAACACCTTGATTGGTATACCCAGAAATATTGCTTTACCAGCTACCTGGCTACTCCTTAACCCAGTAGCACTGATATAAAACCTTAAGCTCGCCTACAAATTTGGGCTTTTCATCTAACCACTCAAGCTAACAGATAAAATTACACAGAAAGCTGGGGATTGTGGTTAAGGAAATATGGGCTGAGGGAATTTATCGGCAAAGCTGATTTGAATCTGTAGCATGATATCAGACTTCCCAATGATTTGTTGTTTTACCCATGGATCAGTGCTTTTCTCAACCCTCATCAGAGAAGATGGTAATTAATATGGAGTTCCACAGGGAATAAGAAACTGGGGAACGTAAAATGGGACTGCTATATCAAAATCCCTTCTCCTAAGGTTCAGAAATAATTGTGGAAAGGGGGGCAGAAAAACTAGAAAAGCCAGAGTTGGTAGGTGACTTTAAGGAAACAATATTTTCTGAACACAAAAGGGCACAACATATGAACTCACAGTGGTTGTGACAACATGCAAAAGACCAGAAAAAGTCCTAGTGTTGATAGGTGAGGAGCTGGCTATGAAGTCCTACCCCTAGCTAAGGTGCTACTGGTATTTGCTAGCTTCTGGGAGAGGAATAATCAGTTCTGTTTTTGAGTGTGGCCCTTGGTAGGTTGATCACACTCCAGGGTAGGCAACGCTCCATCCTTAAGAGTAGTTGATTAACATAAATTGAATTTTATGGATATTTAAAAAATAGAACTTGAAGTTGGGTAGGTGGGTAGGTAGGGTCATTCTGCAAGGAGACAGGGGATGGGAGAGTGAATATAATTGAAATACACCGTATGAAATTCTTAATTATTTAAAATATCATTTAAAAATTCATTAGTCAGATATAGCCAAACTACTCTATAAATATTAGTGTTTATACTCACAGACTAGTGCTGGTTTTAGCCTTAGGCAGAGATGTATCTTTTTGCAATGGGCAGCACTTAAGGCAGAAATGACTAATTGGTATAAACACCAAGAATAAATGACTGTTAAGTGTTCTGCCCTAAATAGGACATCTGTTATCAATGCTGTTTCCACCCCAAGGCCCAGAGAATCTTGTGGAAGAGGGGGCAGAAGGATGTAAGAACTGGAGAATGGGGCTTCTACACTGTCTTCTGGATATAACATGGCCATCGCAATCTTGAACACATGCAACTGTGGATACCTGTGTATGACTCATACAGCCCTCATACAGCCACCTAAATTAAACCCGCTGAATGGCTACTTAGCTTGGCTATTTGCTAGGTGTACTTTCAACACACATATATCTTCAAGACAACATTCTTTTTACTACACATTAATTCATGCTTATTTTATAAGACCAGGTAGCAGAATATATATTTTTAAAAAGGACAAAACCAGGATCACTAGTAATTGCATTATTCAAGAAGAATGAGTTAAAATTGTAGTTGATTTTCCGAAGAACATATTAGTGCACTCATGCAACTTTACTTTTTAAAAGTTGAATTGGATTGCATCATATATACCTTAATACCATGCCATATTTATTTTGATGTCTGATTACACATCCTCTGAAAGGGTCTGGTCTTTTATCATATAGCTGTAGCAAAATCTCTGATTGAATATTTTGATAAGAAACCTTCAATTAGTAATCTTTGTCACAGATCTTGGTATGCATCTTGTACTGTTGCTAGAATTTCCGGAAGGTGAATTTGAGGAGTTAAAGGTGCCATGCTAAGTTCCTTGACTCTGATTCTAAACCCTTGAAATGCACATTTATTAAGGTAGCTTTAGTATGACAAAATGTGACCAAGCACAGCTTCCTGGTACAGCAGATGACAAACACATAAGACTTTCTTAATCATAAACGTATTTCAAAACGCTCTGATCAGCTCATAAGTGGGAAGGTTTTGGTAGCAGAGTCACTAGGTCTAGGTATTAATTCTATTTCCACCAGTAACCAGCTATTTTTCTTTTCAGCCTGGCATTTACTCTTGCAGACTTAGTTTTGCAGACTCGCTTTTGAAAATTCTTGAGAACTTTCCTCAGATAGACATGCTAAGCTGAGACACTCCAAATCCCCTTCTTGCTTTAAAGGTCTGTGTGTTTTTTTTTTTATCCTTTGTCATTTTATGAAAAGTTACTTCATGAGAAATATAATGATTTCTTTGACACAGCAGAATCTTAATAAATATTTCTTTTTATTTGAATTTTTTTCATATATATTTGAATTCTATACTCTCCTCTCTCTCTTAGTTTCTCCCAGGTCCTTCTCAACACCTTATCCATCCAACTTCATCTTCTTTCTCTACCTCAAAACAAAACAAAAATAAAATAAAACAAACAAAAAAACAATTATGACAATAAACCAACCAACAACAACCAAACAAGTCAGATGTGGTAGTGCATGCCTTTAATCTTGAGACTAGGGAGGCAGAAACATGGATCTCGATGAGTTCCGGGACAGCCAAGGCTATTTTACAGAGAAACCCCATCTCAAAAAACTGAAACCAAAACCAAACCGAACCAAACCAAACCAAACCAAACCAAACCAAACCAAACAAACAAACAAACAAACAAAAAAATCTCACAAAAATAAAGCCCCCGAACCATGGAGTTCAGTTTGTCTTGGCAGCTACGACTTGCCGGGGTGCCTGCCCTGGGGTGTGCTTGATAAACCCAGTGATACTCCTTTGGGGGAAAACTGATTGTTCCTTTCCCAGCTGGCATCTATTGCAAGTAGCTCCTTGATTAGGGGTGGGGCCCTGTGTTTTCTTCCTTCTTTGCATTGCTTGGATTTCTATGACTTGAACCTGTGCAGGTCTTACGTGCGCTTCCAAAGTCTCTACGAGTTCATGCGCGCATCAGTCTGGTTGTGTCTAGAAGACACGATTTCCTTGAATTTGTCCATCACCTCTGGCTCTTTCAATCTTTCTGCTTCCTTTTCTGCACAGATCCCTAGACCTGTAGGGGAGGAATTTAGGGACTATATCCCATTTAGACTGAGTGCTCCAAGGTTTATTACTCTCTGCACTTGTCCAGTTGTAGATCTCTGTGTGAATTCCCATCTACAGCAAGACATAGCTTCTTGGATGAGAGTTGAGCAGCACACTGAATGTTGACATAGGAATTTTATTGGTATATTCCTTTAGCAGATTAATAGGAAGAGTTTTCCCCGGGGACTATGACTTATCTAGTCTCAGGTTCTCAGTTCCTTTAGTGGGATTAAGTATGGGTTACATCTCATGTTAATCCTACCCCCCCCCAAAAAAAAAAATAGTTGGCTATTCCCATAACATTGGTGCCAGGATTTAACTAGCATATCTTTCAGGCAGGTCCCAGTTGTAGGTAACAGGGTTTGTAGATGGGAAACACTGTTGATTACTTATCTCCTGGAGTAGCATGCAGAGAGCTTTCTGGTGCCCTGAGTGCTAGTCATTAGGGGTTAGGCACCAGCTCTACTTCTCTGTGTTTGATGGCATGAGTATATGCCATCTTCAGCAACAGATCCTTACTACCTTGTTGTGAAAAATAACCAGTAGCCTTGTCAATAGCCTGTGGTGTTAGATAGGGTCTATGGGACCCCCTATGGTCAGCACTAAATAAGCTTTAACCTATTCTTGGCAATGGAGGTTTTACTTGGTGGCATACGGTGCCTAGTTGGGGCTTTGTTAGTTTTTTGTTTTTTTTCCCTGTTGCTCCTTTTGCCTTTCTCTAGCCTATCTCCATCCACCTGTGACTTCTACTGAACGGAGGGACCATTCTCTACCAGGGACCAACAGTGGCCACACCAGGCTGAGACTCAGGTAGCTCACCTTTATTGTTTGTCCATCCTGTCCTTCATTCCAGTCTCTCTAGACTTAAGTCTTATTGTGGCTTAGTAAGTATTTACTGAATGAAGGGACATGGGTGTTAGGATATTTGGTATGCAAACTGTATGTGACTCACAGAATAATTTACTGGGCCTTTTATAGGTTATGGATTACAGGAATATAAACAAGGAATCATGCCTGCCTTCAGAACTTTTTTTTTTATGAGTTAGCATACATGAATTCTGGTGGTGAGAATTTATAAATACATAGGAATTATAGTAACTGACCTTAAGTTAATTATCTTATAAATATAATGTAAATATAAATATCTCATAGGCAATCTGTGAACCCAGCTGAGAGAGCACAAAAAGGGAGCAAAGAAAAATTCAAAGACTTGTATAAATAGGCCTAAGAACACCAGGAGGGTAGTGGTACATGTATCAGAACTGCAAAATATCAAGATAAGGAAATAAGAAATACTTATGTATTTTCAGGATAACTATTCTTCATTTTGTTAAGGTGATGGTTTAGGGATCCATTAAGAAGGGCACAGACATAACCAGAATGTGGTATTCCTCTGAAGATGAAAAATATGCCTTTAAAATATGACCTAAGATAGCAAATCACAGATTTCTGATTATTAGGCATGGCTTAGGAACAAGCTAAGCAAAAGCAGATAATGCTTGTGGATGCTCTGTTTAATTCCAGCTTCATACTTTGCCAAAGCTCCAAAGATCTCTCATTCAATGAGGCTCACATGCTGTTCAGCAAATTAATCTTTTGAATATTTTAATCTGACTTCTTTTGGTTTATTCTTCTCGTTGTCGATTTTTAATTTGCTAGGTCACTTTGTACTTTTTGCCAGTGCTCAGCATATCCTAATTTTCCCAAGGAACACTTGAGTACAAAACCATTACTTAAGATCCAGTCTTAATGCCCTTGACTTAGGAGGCTCCCTGGCAAGCCAAGGCCGCAGAACTAAGAGACAAAGCTGCTGTATCTGCTTGCCTGGGCTAGCCGACTTGCCTTGCATATGTGAAGATATTAAGTTCCTGGCCAGTTAATTAAAAAGAGCTTCTTCGTGTGTCAACAATGAGGAGCCGAGTCCATACACAGGGCTCTGCTCCTCCTGTTTCAGGAAACAGCGCTTTCCAGGTTTCACACACACACTTTTCAAATCAGTTCCTTTTCTGAAAGTGACTACTTGTCGCCTGTACATTTCTTGCTAATAAAATCATTTTTACCCAAAACATAATGTTGATTTCATCCTAAAGGCTATTTTCAAAGACACATGCCTGGTTGCTATTCATAAATTCACTTTGTTCTCTTTACGCTGGTGTGAAGACTGGCGAGGTGTCAGTTCAGGGCGAGAGAAACATTTCCTAGGGACCTAGTAAGAGCAGTAAGTAACTGGGGCCAGTCTAAGTGTCCCATGCACACAGATCCATTTTACCATCTCATCTCCATAGGCTCGAAGTCTCACTGTGCTCACCGTTAAACCAGGATGGGACTTGCAACTGCCTAGTTAATTGTGTTTAGGTTTTGCCACTACAGATTATATGGTCCCGAATCGAAGGACAGTCTCCATCAGTCATTATTCTTAATCATTAGTTATTATTATTATTAATTTATTCTGTTTTGAAGAGGAGGGATATCTGCGAATGTCTGTGGTGCTTTTGTTTCTGTTATTGTATTCTGTTCTTAATAGAAAACAGACATCCCTCACAATGAGCTGTTGTCAAAGAGAACTCTACAATTGACATTTCCTATCTGCTTTGACATTTTCCCATTCTGTCATGATATACAGCCAAAGAATAGCCAGTATACATGTCAAACACCCCAATGTTATGTTATTTTTTGTGTATGAAGGCAAAGCCACAGACTGAACCTTTGAGGTCGCTCTTACTATAATCTGAGAACTTGGAAACCTGAGTCCCCCTCTCCCCCAGTACTGATTTCAGACTCTAAAACAAAATTCTGGGATATAATTTTGACTTAGAATTCAGACGTTCAGGTGTGTTTCCTGATTCTGTGCACTAGTTGGCTGATGTATTCACCTGCTCTTGTTCCAGGGGCACACTCTTAATTATTACAAGTTTCTAATGGGTCTTGTATGGTGAGGATGCTGCCTAGCTCAAAATAAAATTTCTTTGTCTGTTGATCTCTTATGTTAATTTTGGGACCAGCTTACTGGTGGGGTTCGAATTGAAGTTATATAGAACTTGCAGGTTAGTTGAGGAGAACTAAGTTGGAGTGTAGCCTAGGCTTCATGTTGAGATCCTGTTTCAGACTAAAAAGATGGAGTTGCTTGTGCCAGCCCTTCCAAAAATAACTCTAAGCCAAGGGATTATGGAGAAAGGGTTCTCAAGCATGCTAACCTGACACCAATTGAACATGGTCTAACCCCGAATCCCACTTGTTTTCTGTTTGTGGTGATTGTTTCAGACACAGGCACATTGCCACAAAGCTGGCTGCTAAAGCAAAGTTTAAGTTACCATAGAAGCTAACCGGCATGCTGGGCAGGAATGGGAGTATTTAAGGGACACTTGTCCCTATTTCCTTGGCTAACAGATTTTCCTTGGGAATCTTTGGTTGGAAGAAGCTAAGACTAAAACCTTGGGGGGCAGCCAGAGGAGGGCAGTATAGCCAGATGAGGAATCTACAGCCAGAGGAGACATCTATAACTAGAAAACGTAGCTACAAGCTGTAAAGTTTTTGTGTCCTGGAGAAATATTTACAAGTTGTCAGGAAAGGAGACTCGGAGCTTAGACAATGGAGGGCTAGGGACCATACTTTGTATGGACTGCAAGTGTCTATTAGCTTTCTAGTTAAACCTTACTCTCATATCAGGACCCAAAGGACAGACTTTGGGGGTGTCCCTTCAAATGAGTCCATCTTCCCAATATGGACACATTGAATAAATGATCTTTTCCTGCTTTTCACTGTTTAAAGAAATATCTTGGTTCTTTGATCTATTTTTTTAACTTTCACTGTTTGTGGGGATCTCATGAAGACACGCAATACTTTGATCAAGGCCACCCCTACTCCCTTCCCCCTAACTCTTCCCCTATCACACACCTCCAACTTTAATCTCTATCAATTTCATGTGTCCTTTAAAAATGTTCACTGAGTCTACATAGTGTTGTCAGTATGTGCTTGTGTGTTAGGACACCCACTGGAGGGTGTAGCCTCCCAATGAATGCAACCCTGGAGACAACAGACTCTCCTTATCCAAACAGTCCTCAGTTACCAACAGCAATTCATCCTGTGGGGATACATCATGTCCATGTTCACGTCCCATGCTGGCACTTTGTGTGACTTGGTATTGTGTATGTCTTGTGTAACCTTTTAGAACCTCTGAGAATTCGTATGTGTAACTGCCTTCTTTTGACCAGAAAATACAGATTTTTCTGTAGTCTTCCATTCCTTCCATTCTTCTGAGATGACTCCTGAACCCTGGGAGCAGATGTAGTAGAAATAGTTCATATAGAGAAGTCCTTTATTCGCTATACTGTCAATGTTTTACACAGGCAGCTTATATTTATCCTACACATCTAGTATATCTTGATGCTGTTTTTTGGAATTTTAATTTTTTTCCTCTCATACAGATTACCATTTCCCTTCCCTCCCTGAGTGACCCACCTTCCCCACACCACACACACACCTAAGCATTCTCCCAGATCTACTATACCTCTGTTTACTTTCATAAAAGAGCAGACCTCCCAGAGATATTTTGATGCCATTTTAAAAGATATTCTGGGCATCTAAAAGCAATCATATGGTTTATATGGAAATTAAAACTATAAAACTATATTCCCTCAAAACCTCCAATAGCACTATGCTATTCCAGAATAAAACTGTACAGCATCATTTAGATACACAATATTATGTGTGTCACCCTCTAGTTAATGCAAACTAATATAGTAGGCTACATCTGGGGTGGCTGTAGGTCAAAAAATTCGGAGTAAGAAAAAAAATGTCTGATTTCATCTTCATTAAAACTGACTTTGTGGACTATAAGAACACCTAAAATATTATCAGTATTAAGGACCCATGCAATACTGTTGTAGTGAGACCCCCCTGAAGGGAATACATTTTGGAAAAGCAAAGTAAATAAAGGATTAAGGCTAATTCAGAGGGAGGGTGGGTAGGGTGGGGCAATGGTGTGTAACAAATGAAGGTTCTGATCACATTGACACAGCAAGCTGAATTTTTAAGTGTAGTCAGAATGGGAAGAAATATGGCATGTATCAAAAATCTGAAGCAAGCTATGCATGTGTGAATGCATGACTATTCTGTATAAAATCATAGTTAAGTCAAAGGATCTTCATCATCAAGTCAACATTGTACCAGTGTTCCCAGCCAGCACAGTTGTGTATAGAATATGTGTGTGTGTGTATGCTTACACACATTATATATGTATACATATATATTTTTATATACATACACACATATAATACATACATACATATACACACATATGCATATATATATATATATATATATATATTCACATATATATGATGGTCCAAGACACAAGAGACTGAGAAATGCTGCAAACTATTTAAATGAACTAGGTTTGCAAAAGGCTATAGGTATAAGGTAAATGGCCAGGCGCCATGTGTTTCTGTCGATCAACAGTGCTTTTTTAACTCTACATATTTTTTTCAAATGTGTGTAAGATTTTTTTTTCACTCATGGGTTTCCATGCATGGTTAGCTGGAAGGTGAAGTGTTTGCCAGAGAAGTCTGCTTTCTTCCAGGTGGACAGGAAACAAAACTAGAGAAATAGGTCAGGGAGAGGCACAGCCTTAGTGAGAAACTTCCGCTACCTGGCCTCCACCTTTTAGTGTCTTACATTTCCCAATAATGCCATCAAACAGTGGGTCCATCAATTAGCCCAGTGATCAGTTTTGAGCTCTCATAATTCAATCACGTCTACTAGCCCTGCCCTTTGCCCAGCATCACATTCGGAGTGAAGCCCCCGACACATAAGACCTTAAGGTCATTCCATATCCCAACCACAAAAGAGTCTTAAAACACACAAATAGAAGAAGAAAATTCAGAAAGTGTGAAATCTGAACAAACAAAAATGACGACATTTTAAAAAGACAGCATTCTGCTAAAGTGAGGAAGGCTTGGTCAATCGCTGTCTCTCTCATCTAATCGCCCTTTGCGGCTGGCTTGACTCCTTTTATCTTCCCCCCTTTGGAGAACTCTTGGATGATTTATGGGCAAGAATCCTGAGCACTCTTCCCTTGCCTTTCCCTTCCATGGGCTGATGACACATCTCTGTCCATGATGCTTGGCAGGTAGGCAGAGCTCAAAGGCACACCACATGAATGTTGTACCAGAACCTCCTCAGTGTGGGCTGGTGGAGAAAAGCTTGCTCTTCTTTATTACATATAAAGGTAGAGACGTGAAAGTGGAAGGTGCTAAGGTCACCTTTTGTGTGTGTGTGTGTGTGTGTGTGTGTGTGTGTGTGAGTGCATGCAGATACAGGTGTGTATGCAGGTGTGTATGTGTATGTCTGTTGGAGATGCATGTGTATGTATGTGGTATGCATGCAGGTGTGTGTATGTATATGTGTGTGTGTGCATCTATGTGTGGGGGTGTGCATGCAGGTGTTGTGTGTATGTGAGGGTGTGCATACAGCTTGTGTATGTGTATGTATGTGCATCTATGTGTGGGGGTGTGCATACAGGTATGTGTATGTGTGTGCATCTATGTGTGGGTGTGTGTGCATGCAGGTATGTATATGTGCATCTATGTGTGTGGGTGTGGGTGTGCATGCAGGTGTGTGTGTGTGTTATGTGAGGGTGTGTATACATGTGTGTATGTATATGTGTGTATGTATGTGTGTCAGTTGTGTGTGTGTGTGTGTATGCACATGCAGGTGTGTGTGTATGTATCTGGAAAGTGGGCATGCAGGTGTGTGTGTGTGAATGTGTGTGGATGTGTGTGTGTGTTTCCAGAGGTTGACAATGACTCTCCTTTTTAATCATTCACTTCTGTAGCTTACATTTTCTTTTGAGACACTGTCATTTACTGAACCTGGCGCTCACTAATAGGACTAACCTCAGGCTTTTATGCTTGCGAGCCATAGACGTTACTGACTGGACCATCTTGTCTGGCCTGTTACAGCCACGAACAACACAAGGAGGGAACCAGCCTGGAAGAGAGATCTGGAAAAAATCGTGACCTGGTAACATAATTTGACCTCCCAATCAGGTCACTGCTGGGGCCAGCCCTATCTCACTCGTATGAGCTGATAAACCTCTTTGCATGTTTATCTTGACCTAACCAGTTTTATCTGGGCATGTCAAAAACGAGCACACTAGATTTCTTTTATAAAATTGAGTATCCATGTGCAAAAGTACCCTTCATTTCTTAAAAGCGGCAAAATTTCCATTCATATCAAGAAAGATCATGATTCCAAACATTCAGAAACTGATCTTCTGTGTGTGGGGGAGTGGAGTAGATGCTTAGACTAGCAAGCAGCCCTCCTGAATCAATGTTGACACATGTAACTCTTTCCTGGAAGGTCGGACAATCTAAGGGCTGAACGGTTTGCTTACTCACCCTGGCTTTTGTTTCCTAACGAATGGGTAATATTAGCCTTTCAGCATGATAGCATAAAGCAGACTGATTTGCATCCCTTCACGTTGTCGGCCCTGTGTGTTTCCGTTTATTCTCCTACTTAATATGATCTGTACTGAAACTGGTTAGTCCCTGTTTGTTCAGCGGCCTCTTGTGAGTGTCTGCTCCCCTCCTGGATTGAACTGGACGAGGGAAAACCGAGAGGGGGGATAGTGTGAGAACTGAAGGCTTTCCTGGTTGAGATCAGGGGTCCTCTGCCTCCCAGTGCTCAGGAGACTCCCTTTGTGAGTGCCAAGATTCTGATACCCATGGTCTTAGTTGGCTATTATCTCTTACCAATCATGGTATTACCGTTGCCTTATATATTTTTTATATTTATACTTAAATGACATTGTTAACCACTCTCTACCCTTGCTGATTCATAATTTGAAAAGTAGGAAATTTTTTTATATATTTTCTGTGCAAGGTTGCTAGAGGTAAAGGGCATAAGAAAAGAGTATAATCCCATGGTAGAGCCCTGCCCAGCATGTTCAAGGTCTGGAAGTTGATCCCTAGTATTTCTAATACCTATTTTAAACATTTTAACTTATTACTGTACTGATACATATGTGCATCCACAGACCTACTTTACTTCTTACCCTTGGCACACACACCCTGGCCCTCTGATCCGCTGGGATTCGTAATAAGCCTTCTCCCTCTGTAGATCTTCCTTGAGGTCCTGACTCCAGTCCATTCCTCCCTCCACCCTGTGCTTGGTTACCTCAGGAGAAATTTTTTTTCATTGTATTTTTTATGTGTAATGGTGTTTTGCCTGCAAGTATGTCTGTGTGAAGATGCTGGAGTTACGAACAGTTGTGAGCTGCCATGTGGGTGCCCAAATTTGAACCCAAGTTCTTTAGAAGTGCATCCCATGTTCTCCACCACTGAAATACCTCTCCGGGCTCTCTGCAGTTAGATCAATGCCAGAACATTATTTGTTATTTCTTGTTTTTCTGATTGTTCTTACCCACTCAACTGCTACCAAATTAGAAGCCGAATTTATCTTTAGTCTTTGTCTTCCAAGGGAATGAACCACAGCATTAGTTTCAGGGGAGGGGGCACTCAAAGGTTGTATGGAAAATGTTAAAAAGAAACTAAAATATTAACAGTTTTTGAAGAAAACACAACTATGTAACAAGCATCTTGGAAGAACTTTCTCCTATTTTTTTTTGTGATATAATTTTTAACAATGGAGAAAATAAATAGAGATCAATTGGTTTATGCAAACCCCACAGCCAGGGACAAAAGACCAAGATCCTATTCCATATTTAGTTTCAAAAAAGGCTTCTACAAAGCAACTGGTAACTCACTTTCTGACCTCCTTCATCTTTGGAATTTTCTGTTACTACCATGTCTGTGTTTTCCAAAAGGATCAGAAAATTGATTTCCCATATATATGCAAATAGCATGCATCACACACACACACACACACACACACCATTTGAAAGAAAGACAACCTGGTTTTCATATGGAGCACATATTGTTTCCATAGAAACTTTCTGTGAGCGGTTACTTGGGCAGATTGTCTGAATTGCTGTTTAACTCTGTTGACTGCTGGAGAGAGGTAAAACCCGGCGCCTCAGAATACTTCCTTATGGACTCACTGATATCAGCGCCGTGTTGTTGCTGTTATGGTTATAAAAAGATATTGGTGACATGTAATAACAATTTATTTGCTTGATACCTAGACATTTAAGGAAAAAAAAAAGATTGATTCCTTTGAAGAGAAAATAATTCCTCATAAATTCTTCTTTTCAAAAGAAAGTTTAGTTGAATCTACTTATTGTGTGTGTGTTTGTGTGTGTGTGTGTGTGTGTGTGCATGCATGTGTCATTCAGAATGTAGAATTCAGAGGACAATTTGCAGAAGTCTATTCTCTTCTTCCACTATGGGACCCCAAGGATCTAACTAGCACAGGTCATCAGAGTCTAGGACAAGTGCTTTCACCCACTGAGCCATCTCCCTGGCCCCAAGTCCTTATACGTTCCTTTTTTTTTTTTTTTTTGGTTTTTCGAGACAGGGTTTCTCTGGGTAGTCCTGGCTGTCCTGGAACTCACTCTGTAGACCAGGCTGGCCTCGAACTCAGAAATCCACCTGCCTCTGCCTCCCAAGTGCTGGGATTAAAGGCCTTATACATTCCTAATTTACATCTCATCAGAATTTTAGGTCTCAAGCATAGACACATTGTAAGGAAAGGACATACACTCCAGTGACAAAGAGAATGGAATAAAGACTGGGGGAGCTGAGCTGAGCTGGGTTTCTCTGCAGCTTTCCTTGTTGCATGGCCTTGCAATCCTCACTGAGCTTCTGCATGCTCTTCTTCTGCAGAGACACAGGTGTTGGGATTGGTGAGAGGAATCACTTCTCTGCCTTTTGGCTAAGGTCATGTGTAAGATTGTTGGGAGGAAAGAGTGACAAAATTCAGGTAAAATGATGAGGTGCAGTTCCTAGCCCCACTAAGAATCTAACAGTCATTTGGGTCTTGAAAACTTTTTTCAAATCTTGATTTTTTTTTTATAGTTCTTTTTGAAAGCATAAAACTTCATTTTTTTTTCCTGAAGCATATTTTACAAAGATAGCTTATTAAGTGAATAAAAAACCGACTTATTGAGAACAGGGAGAAGCAGAATATGGCAATGTTATTAATTATATTCTTATAAAGTTAGTCACATGTATTAAAAATAAGATGCTTATTAATTAATAATATGGGCTCAGAAATTGTATACTCAGGAGATTCTGTGTTTTCTTCTACCTGTAATAATGAGCTCTGAGCTCACAAAAAAAAAAAAAAAAATAGGAGAGACTTTTAAGATGTAATCCGAATGATCACTTTAAGCTCTACATTTTTCAGTCTTCTCTGCTTTCTCTCCCTACACCCAAAGCCTCCATCTGTTGAGCATAGAGAGGACTGTTTACCCTGACTATATGAACAGATAATCCCTTCTCTCAGGTCTATGTCTTTAAAAAGATATTACATTTGTGTGTGGTTGAACTACTTTTATGACTTCATTTTTAGTATTTGAATGGCTAGGTTCTGACAGTTGTATCTACCCTGGAGGCAAACAGTGGCATCCTTTAAAAACCCTGTTTAATTAAGTTCAACCACATATGGTACAGAGTCATATGGTATAAGAGCATTTGAATACATCTTGGTATTCTTCCAAATCGTCTAAATTCATTCCTCTTATTGAGGAATTAATTGCAAAAGAAATATATACTCATGTATGGTAAATATCTATCCAGTAGGACTTCCCTCATTAAAATGTTCTTGGTTTTCAGGCCAGTATCTTAAAAGAAATGGACCAGGAAATTTTAATTGGTAGAAAAGCTGATTTAATCAGCTAAATGGCATCTCTTCTTCACTTTGTTTTCTTGTTATTGTTTATTTTATACTTAAATATTTATTTAGTTAAAATATATTTACATCATTTTCCCTCCTCTTTCCTCCCTCTAACCCCTCTCATATACCCCCTTTCTTTCTCAAATTCATGGCCTGCTTTTCTTTGCTTAATATATATTTATATATTATTTATATATTTAGTTGTTTCATATATATATATTCTTATGTCAACAAATATAACCTGCTCATTCAAAATAATATTGCTTGTATGTATATGGGATTTCAGAACCAAAAACTTGCTACCAGATAACGTGTTGGACAGTTCTTCCCTAGGGAAGACTATTGCTCTCTTGGCATCCCTTAGTTCTTCATCTGATCATGGGTCCTGTGAGATCTATCCTTTCCATGTTAGCATGTCTATTGGTCTTGTCTTTGTTTAGTTCTCGTTTAAGTAGACGTGTTTTTATGGGTGTAGCTTTTCTGACATTTCTATGAGACACAATTGTACAAAAACCTTCCTACTTCTCTAGCTCTTACCATTTTTTTTATGGCCCCTCTCCCATGATGCTCCCTAAGCCTCTGCAGGAGGTGTGTTGTAGATGTATCCTTTGAGGTGGGCTCTACATGATCAATTGATATCTGCATTTTGACCAGTTGTGGTGTTCCGTAATGATCTCTTTCTGTTGCAAAGAGAAGTTTCTTTGATGAGGGGTGAGATCTTTGGATAGAAGGATAAATATTTAAAATGTTTTTAATTAAAATGGTTTGATGATGTAAGTTCTCCTTCAAGACTCATGACATTTTTAGCCCCAGGAAGTTGACTAGGTTTCAGTAGCAAACTTGATTTCTCTCTTGTTGAGCAGGCATTAAGTCCAATCAGAGAACTGTTGGTTACCAAGATAGACAGTGTGTGTGTGTGTGTGTGTGTGTTATACCTCTATTATACCCTTAGTATTATTATACCATGGTGGTTGTTGTAGTTCATAGGTTTCAAAGGTGGGTAGGATTATTGAGCATTTCCTTCCCTTGGAAGTTTGCATGCCGTTTTCTGGTACTGTGAAACCTAGCTCTCAGGGAACTTCTATGTACAAATGGTGTGGTATCTTCAGCCATAGGGTCTTAGTATCCACCTCTGGGAGGTAACCAAGGACAATGCCAGTAGTGTATGATTTGGAAGTCCCTTGAAGAACCTTGAACAACAACTCAAAATAGAGTATCATATGCCTGTCATTGGGAGTTTTGTAGAATTATCTATAGCTCTTGTGGGAAGAATTATCAGTGTAGGTGGGACATTTTTATTTAATTTATATAATATACATATACATACATGCATATATACATATACATACATACATATGTATTTATGTTATACATACAGATTTATATGTAATTTAAGTAAATAAATAATAATATGATTTGTGACTTTTTCAGACACCTTTACTATTGTTTTACCTTCCTGTATCAACTTCCCTCCCCTTCCCCTCCCCCTCCCCCTCCCCCATTTTACTATTTTCCTTTCAAGTCACTTGTACTTTGCTTTTCTTCTATGAATTACTCCCATGTTTTGGCTTTTAGTATGTTAGTTTATTTGGACTGAATCTGTGATTTGTGAATTGGCTACGTTAGTATCACTTTTACTTTACTCAGATATATAATCAAATTAAGTAAATTATGTTCACCATTTTGGGCGTGTTGCTGATTACTTTATGTCTATGCCACCTGGGGTCTTCCACTCACACTTTAGTTGTCTGGCTGGCAATGTCCTGCTCAACAGGTATCTCTTTCCTGTAGCCACTGTACTGCTCAGTGTGGAAACTACTATGGGTCATATTTTCTCACCTCAGGCAGGGACAAGTCATCCAGTCATTACTATTCTCATATGTGTTCCATATCTCATTTAAATAAACTGATTTAGGAAAAAGTAGCATGTAGATAGTTTGTTAATTTTCTTCAATGGTTTCTATTCAAGGTTAAATACATATTTTAGGGAAAAAATGTAATTTAGGAGCTCAGTATTTGGCTTCTACAATGGCTACACTTTTTAGCAGCTCTCAGTTTTATGGGAAGTCATAATGGCTATTGGTGATGAACTGCTTAGTCTGTTTCTGTTGGTTAACTAGTAGGCATTCTTGTTTCCACATTTATTCATTTTTTTTCTAAAGAAAATAGCTCTTTAGGCTGGGCATGATATTCTTTTTCACATGAAAACTGAGATGTTCAGAGCAGTGAATTAACTTGCCCATGATTGGTGAACTAAGAGAATTCACTGTATCTTTCTGGATCCATAGCTTGTGTTTCTATGAAACAAAAATGCTCTCGAAGAACTATGACATGGAACATGAAAGAAAACTTGACATATCAACAGTCTTGCCTAAATGGTTTAAAACAAAACAAACACACACTGCTGAAAATTGGGTTTATACTTCTTTGATAGGTGAGGCTTTTAAAAAGTCTCATCTCAAAAACCATAGCAACATAAGAGAATTTTATACCTTTGGGTTAAGTTAGGTTATTATCGATGCTCTGGGATTGCATAAATAGTATACTCATTTGATGACTTTATTGACTACATCTGTCCTCAATCCTTGGTTAAAAAAAATAGAAAAAAATATAAGAATCTCTTTTTTAAAAACAATAATGATAAAAACAACAGCAACAATGACATTTTTTCTGCTTATTCCATACCATTATATGTATTCTTCCAAGAAATGAGGTGCCTATTTGCCTCTGGCAGTACCTCATATAATGAGCTATGATGGGATTTATACTCTTTAGAATCACCTTCAGTTACCAGGTGGAAATAGAATTTCTAGAAGATAGAGAAAATACATTAATGACATAGAAGGAATGGAAAGTAAAACAGAGAGAGAAAGTGAAAAATACATTGTATCCAATTATATCCAAGTAAAAGATATTCTGTTTAAGGCTTTGGACTGGAGACACCAAAGGTGGAATATTTTAACTGCTGTTGTTATAAACCTGGGTAGTACTGTTGTTGATCAGAATTTTTTCTTGACATAAAATTGAGGATGTTGCCTGTATTTTCTTTTTTTAAATAATTCTGGGCATTTCTCAGGTGACCATTGTCTTCAGAGGCTAAGACAGACTATGTGGAAGTTTCCTAAGAGCACATAGAGTGAGAGCCATTCCTACTCACGTGAGAGCATCCATTTGTAAGCCAACAGACACATGGATTGGAAGTCCACAGCAGATGCTCTCGGGGATGCCTGGAGTGGTAATTCTCATCTTCTCAGGGAACATCTGGTCCTCAATGGAGGAATCCTTTTAGGTTAGCGTTATCTAATTCCTCTGGCAGGTCAGGAATTGGAGGTTGTACCTGTTATGGGATTCCAACATTCAAATCTAAATGGTCCTGGTGGCCGAATCCTTTCCTTGTGCTATGACCCACTAGAGATGTGAGATACAGGGACAGAAGTCACTTTCCTTCATTCACCTTGCTTGTCCTATTTTCCTAGACCTTACCTTGTCTGTATGTTAAAACTGACCATGAGGTATGTCTGCCCATGTGTCATGAGAGTGAATTTAACAAAAACTGGGTATCACCTGAGGGATTAGAGTTTTAGAATCCATTCCCAATAATTCTAATGGGTAGCCAATGTTGAGAGCCACTGCCCTAAAGTGGAAAAAACAAAACAAAACAATACAATACAAAACAAAACAAGCCCCCTTTTCCCCCAATGTGACACACATTCACTTTATTTTCCCCACTTTCTGACAGTGCCATGAGTAACTGCCACTTTTCTCACAAAACACAGGTGGCTTTACTTTGCTGTCTATAGCTGGAAAGAGGGGACAGAAGCACATTTATAAAAGTAAATCTAGTGACAAGAATAATTGCCTGTATGGCGTTAAGCTCATTATACATTTTGCCAACAAAAGATGCATTTTATACTTGTGAAATCATTTAATGTGTTTATATAATAGTAAATATAACATAACAAATATTAAAACATTATAATGATTTGGGGAAGATTTTAAAAATTCAAGTGATAAGACACTGAACGAAACTGGGGCTCATTTCCTTCTGGGTATTTATACCTAATATAAATTATATCAGTGACTATACTGAGAATATTGTGACTTTTTAAAAAAAATATTGGGGTGTGTTCATCATGGAGACATTTGTTAGCTACTTGTCTTTTTGAATATTAATTTTCTAATTTTTCTTAATTTCAAATACACTGATTACTAAAATGTTGTCAAATGTTCAGGGATTCCCCCAGGGGAGTCCACAGAGTTTCATTAGGACTTTGTGATAGGCAAACAGGGCCAAAGTCATCAAGATAGTAATTATGATGGAAATCATTATTTTCATGATAGATAAGTGCCACCTAAACTGGATTTAGATAGAATTTTCACTAAGCCCAGATACTATTGCACATGCCAGCAAGATTCTGCTGAAGGGACCCTGATATAGTGGCCTCTAGTGAGGCTATGCCAGTNCCTNNCAAACACAGAAGTGGATGNNCACAGTCANCTATTGGATGGAACACAGGGNCCCCANTGGAGNAGCTAGAGAAAGTACCCAAGGAGCTGAAGGGGGCTGCAACCCTATAGGTGGAACAACAATATGAACTAACCAGTACCCCCAGAGCTCATGTCTCTAGCTGCATATGTAGCAGAAGATGGCGTGTTCAGCCATCATTGGGAAGAGAGGCCCCTGGGTCTTGCAAACTTTATATGACCCAACACAGGGGAATGCCAGGGCCAAGAAGTGGGAGTGGGTGGGTAGGGGAGCAGAGGCGGGGGGAAGGGTATAGGGAACTTTCGGGATAGCATTTGAAATGTAAATAAAGAAAATATCTAATTTAAAAAAAAAGAAAATTTAAATGAAGTGAGAAAAAAAAAGAATTTTCACTAGTAAATTTCCTTTCATTGTATTAGGAGAACCTATGTTAGGTAGAAAATCATAAGTCATTTTGAAATATAAATCACTACATTTATATTACTTGTACAAATTTGAATAATTACAGATTTTCCCACAATAGCCATTATATAGTTTTGTTTCTTCTAAAACATATATTTAAGCACACAGTCCAGCTTGACAGGTTTCTGTTCCTGTTCTGACAAGGGTCCTGTGAGTATACAGCTGGTGCCTGTTTTATTTTTTTTCCAGATGGGATAAAACAACTTCTCAAAGACTAGACTTTGAGTGTTTAATGACTTTGAATACTTTCTGAGCAAAAAGGAAGGCATAATTTTGAAATTGTAATAAATGACATTTTAGAGAGCACTAATGGTGACAATCTTTTAAAAAGTGTTTCACAGACTAATCAAACATTTCCATGTAACTTACTACTATTAAAAAAGATATTGCATGGCTTTAGCAATGTAGAAACCACAACTGAGCCATGATTCTAAGAGTGTCTGTTTTAAAAGTTAAGAGTTCTTTGAAGCCAGGAGTAATGTTTTACATCATATCTGAAAGGACCCAGAGATTCAGGTCAAGGACAAATGCAATCTAGAGTGTTCTTGGCTTCTCTGTTAGTAGAGCAGGTGGGTCTCAGTGCTATGTTCTGGTGCTGAATTTGTACTGTCTATGAGAAGGTCAACAATTGGTTCCTTGGTTGGCTGCTTGAAGGTAGAAGTTGGACTGTCTGTGATTAATGGTCTCTATGAAGCAGCTGAAGCCAAACAAGGAACCTAGAAGAGTGAAAGGGATGCACCTCCCAAGGGGAAAACCTCATCTCTTATGACTTCCATTTTTCAGTTGGCCTTGAAAGAGCTTTCCAAACTACTTTAGATTCAGTTAAGTAAATGTAGGTGCACTGAGTCTGTAAGAAACAATTATGGAAAACATTCTCTGAAAAGGCCTTTAAAAGGTCGCCAAACAGTCTTAAAATGAAGGCGTTCAGCACCCACATTGCCAATCCTGAGTTGGCTCTGTTAGCCTCAAACCCTGAGAAGGCTGCAGACACTCCGATGGGGTCTCTGGCAAATACATATTAAATAAGTCAGTAAAAATTTAAGGCTGAGAAGGCCTTTCTGGTGGTAATTTGATCCTACCTGATGATTTCAAAGGCAGGAATACAAGGTCCTCAAAGAAGAAAGTGACCAGCCAATGGTCATTCTAGCCTCGAGATCAAAGCCCTGGCTCTGACCCAGATTTCTTCATACCCGTCTCAGAGCTCTTTCCATTTTACCTTCAGAGGGTAAATAGAGAAGCCTGCCAGCTATTTTTCAAATTACCCATGGAGAGCAGCCTGAATGGCAGGTGCAGCCGCCGGACATGGGTGCTGGATCGGTTCGGTTGTATTTACCTTTCAATCTGTTTGCTGTCTGAGCAAGAGGGGCCAGCTCCATTAGGTGAGCGCCTAGCCCGTTGAAGAGAGATCTAAATAAATGAAGTGGGATCTTAATGCTGCTTGCTGTCATGGAGCAGAGGAGGAGGAAGCCAGGGACAAGGCAGAGAGAATTCAGAAGAGTGACCTAGTGAAATGCTTTTCTGAAACAACAGTTCCTTCTCATGGAGTCCTAATGGCATGGTGAATCTTAAGACCAAGTACTTTTATAAGCTTCATTGTCAAAAGTGTATTGTGCTTTAAGAGTATAAGTTAGCAGAAAATATACTAGATATTTGGCTTGTCTGAGTGTCTTTTCACGATGGAAGGCTTAAGAGCATTGCAACTCACCAGGAGCTGTCGGTTATGAAGCCATTCATTCCTTTGTAAATCCATTCAACAATGTGTGTGTGTGTGTGTGTGTGTGTGTGTGTGTGTGTGATCTACAATGCCTTAAAATTAGTAATTTAGAATATAAAACCCTAGAGCTCATAGACTTTGGAGGAGATACATAAAAAAAAATTCCCATTTTTGTCTAAAGCATTTTTTTTGCACCACAAGGAAACAAAGACATGTGGCGCTAGCTTGGTGATGGTACTGAGTGAGGACATTTTGGTAAATGTGGTGAAGGTGTAACACTGTGGTGAATCTTGGAGTAGAAGCACATTGGCATTCCTGCTCATCCAAGACTGAGAAACAATGATGGACCACGGCATTAAATGAAAACAGCACTATACTCATAGATTGGTGCCTCGCCCAGTTGTCATCAGAGAGGGCTCACCCAACAACACTGATGGAAAGAGATGCAGAGTCCCACAGCTGAACATTAGGGTGGAGCTCGAGGGATCTTGTGGAAGAGAGGGAAGGAGGATTCTAAAAGCCAGTGGGGTCAAGGACACTCCATGAAAACCCACAGAACCAACTAGCCTGGACCCATAGGGGTTCACAGAGATGAACCCACAACCGGGAGGCTACATAGTACTGACTTAGGTTTTCTGCACATATGTCACAATTGTGTAGCTTGGTCTTCCTGTGGGACTCGGAACAGTGTGTATAGGGGCTGTCTCTGACCCTGTTGCCTGCTTTTTTGGGACCCTTTCCTCCTACTGCCTCATCTAGCCTTAGTAGGAGAGGAGTCTTACTGCAACTTCATATGCCAGGGCTGGTTGATATTCACGGGAAGACTACCCTTTTCTGAAGAGATTCGAGGAGGATGGGGATCTCTATCTCTATCTCTATCTCTATCTCTATCTCTATCTCTATCTCTATCTCTATCTCTATCTCTATCTCTATCTCTATCTCTCTATGCATCCATCATCTATCATCTATCTATCTATCTATCTATCTATCTATCTATCTATCTATCTATCTATCTATCTATCTATCTATTTGTCTGTCTATCATCTCCACTGTAGACCCACAGCTAATCCAATTACTGTTGTGTCTTGTGGGTGCACCATTCCCCTGGTTCTGGTTACAAAGTGATCGTAACAACTCTAGTGTGTGAAGCATCTAGGTAAGGGTGTATGAACTCTGAAACCAAACAGCCTGAATGGTAATTCTCATTATTCTGACTTGGTAGCACATCTCTCTTCTACCCATCTTTGTTTCCTTGTATGTTAATGGTGGGGTTGTGAGATGTTTAGAGCTCATATTGAGCTCACATGTCTGGTTTTCTCAGTTGTTTCTGGGTGGAGTATGCTCAGGTTATTTCATGCCTGAGCCAGAGAGTCTGTGGAAGTTTTAAGGATCTTCTGCCCTACTTACCAAGTTGTTGTCAGTTCTAAAGAATATTTGCATATTAAGTACTTTTTCCCTAACACATAAAAACACTCAGGAAATGTCAACTTTTATAGGGATATAGTATTATAGGGATATTACTATTATAGTAATAATAATTGATACTCTTGTTGTAAGTACTGCATTATACAGTCATATTAGATAAATGTGAATATATTTTTTCATGTTGTGGAAATTCCATAGTGGTTTGTGGCTGCATGTCTTAATAGAGTTGTACTTATTCCACTTGAAGTTTGACTAAGACCCAGAGACATTTATATAGTTTAAAGTTGTTGGCTTTTTGCTGGGGCAGTCTCTTAGCTAGCCATCTAAGTTTATCCTGATGTCTCTGCCCATCCATCTCTCCATGTGACTCTCACTGCTTGCTTCCAGTTCTATTCATCTCCCCTCTGCCTCCTTCCACTTGTCTCTTCTGATTCATATGTCTCTGCCTACATCCCTGCCTAGTCCCTGCTTGCCCAAAAGCAAGAAGTATGCCAATCCATACTTCTTGGCCCAGGTCTGGACATCAGCTCTTTATTATACAAAGAGCCACATTCCAGTTTAAGCCAACCAGCAGCCAAGATAATTTCTGATCTATTTCTGGGGGTTGACCTTTGGCAATAATGGCTATTTGACCTTCACCATCAAAGCTTGCTTTTTAATATGATAATCTCAGAGAAACATCTTCTTGGGAAGCTGTGGAGGAGGCATTGGTGGCATAGATAATTGAGACTTACTTTATAATCAGGGTGGAGAAACAAACAAACAAACTGGAGACAGAGCTCCCAAACTTCTAACCAGATACTAGATGAAGTCTCCACTTTGAAAAAAAAAAAACTATACAAAGAAATCAAGAAAAGTAAGAAGGGGACATATTTGTCTCAGCTATTTTATTGGGTTATTATATCTACAACCCTTCCAATCCTTATTCCACCTTAAAACCATCTAACCCCTCAACACTAGGTAGAAGAGAAAGGTTAGAGAGGAAAGGGGTCATAGACCTTTTTAGACTACTTCCTGCACACTAGGGGCATCAGGTTCCTAGGGACAGTCCAAACTTCGCCCTCAGAATAACCAGCAAACAAGCAATCCAGTAACCTAGCAATTCAGCAATAGGAAACACAGCAGCAGGAACCACCACCGCCACCAACACCACCAGCAACAGCAGCATAAGGAGGAGGAGGAAGAGGAAGAGGAAGAGGAAGAGGAAGAGGAAGAGGAAGAGGAAGAGGAGGAGAAGGAGCTGCCACAGGCCCTTTTGGGGTCTCCCATTTATACCCTCTCTAGAATACCCAAAATTAAAATATCTACATCTCGCAAAAGTCATGCTCCTGCTAGGGCACAAGACAAATCATAATCACCCACTGTGAAGCAGCCTCGTTCCTCACAACTGGGATTGAAACAAAAGCATATTCACATACCATAACTGGGTTTTTAGAGAAACCAAAATTCTCACTACATGTTGCCATGCAGATTTGGGTATGGTTCTTAGCTTCTGCATTTCTAGGAAACTCACAGTTGGTGCCAAAGTTCTCAGTATATGGACAACACTGGGAGCAACAAGACTCTGGAGCAGATCTCTGTATCAAAACAACTAAACAGCATGCTAAGTTTTGAAAGCCATTTCATCTGTGTTGTAACCACTGACCTGCATTGTTGTGACGTGAATGCAAGCAGATGTACATGAAAGAATGAGCCCAAGGGTGTTCCTACTGAATTTTATTTATGAAAACAAGCAGTGGTCACATTTGGCTCATGCCTTTATCTACTCTTCTTACAGCCATGGCCACAGTCCACCACATACCTACTGCAGTATATTGATGGTATTGAGAGACCTAATAAATGTTTTCCCTATGTCTACATTCTTTGCATATGATTTTGCATATCTTCTCTTTAGATGGTGCCACCTATTTATGCTTTGCTTCAATCTATGGGATTTCCTTCTAAATTGCTTTGGCTAGTACAACACAGGAGGGGTAATCTTGTGCCAGTTATGAGGCCCAGACTTCAAGAGGCCTTCCTCCCATCTGCTCTCTTAGATGTCTCCTTCAGAGGAACAAGCCTGCATTTATCAGCAAAGGACGGAGAAGTGCAGTGAATGCTGGGAGCCAAGGTATCCCAGCAACTGTTGGCAGATGCCTAGAGGAGTCCAGCCAAGACCAGAACTGCCAAGCTAAACCCCACCTCAACTGCCAAATATCAGGATCACGGGAAAATGGAGGATGTTTTTTTCCATGCTATAGAATTTGGGTTAGATTGTTAAGCAGTAAAAGCTAACCCATACACCGACCACATGATAATCGTTATCAAGAATCCTCTAAACTAACATAGGAATTCCATATTGTATCTGATTTGTAGACAAGCAGCTAAGGTCCAGCTAGGAAACCTCCATAGTGCAGATCAGGAGGTAGGTGACAGCTGGAATTCTAATTTACTTGGCCTCTTGTCATTGACCTGACATTGCCACTCTGGGGTGGTTCTTTTCTTTTCCTGTTTTCAGCCCACATACATAGACAGACAGACAGTCAGACACACACACTTTCAAATATACACAACCTTCACAGAGCATTTGACAGTCACAGTTCTAGATAGTTCTGGATTAGAGGGAAAACACTAATACTTCAGCTTAAAGAGTTTTTATAAAGAGTAGTCTTACAAGTGTTTCTTTCAGGTCAGGTAACATGGGTTACATTTTAAAGCATCACAATTCAGCCTTTAATTCACAAGCTGACCAGCTCTGTAAGGAGTGCTGACCCCAGTCTATTGGTTTAAAACTTTAAATATCTGATACCTCTTTGAAAGAGATGCTAGCATGCTCTCTGTAGCTCATAGATGTTAGAGAAGTGCTTCTCCCTAGTCTCCCAACCTAGGGCATGTGGCTAGGTCTGGCAGGTCTATAATCCTTTTCCTAAGCATATGCTTTGGTCTTACAGATTAAGCGAAAAGTTGATTTTCTTCTTTTCTGCACAAGGACAAACTTCATGAAATGGTGACTTAATTCCACAATACAAAAGAATGAAAATGCTCTTCAAATTCAGTCTTCAGACACAATACAAAAGAGCAAAAGGGGGGAAAAGAGAAGAAAAAGGCAGGTTCATTCGGAGTAATAGACCACTTTATTCCTAATTCTTACTAATGATAGGGGAAGCCCTTTGTAGAGGAACCGATTTCACTGATTACAGAATCGTATAAAATATTCTAAGAAAGAAATGAAATTTTGGTCACTAATGACCCTCTGTGATTCTTACTGAGCCATAGTCACTCACTGCTGCTTTAATGGGGAGAATGACTGTGTTTGCAGTTTAGTGAACCGAGTCAATCACAAATACCATCCAACTGCAAATCTACAATTCCCTCATTAAAGGAGACACTTACAGGTGATGGAATGAAGCAGACCCACAGGCTGGGGTAGGGGCGGGGCTAATCAGTGACATGCTGAGTTCAGAGGGAGTGTATTCTGAGGTGTGGTTGGTTTCTCTTAAGTTATTAGGAGGATAAGATTTCCAGCTGAAGAATTCATTTACCTAGAAAAACCCAGGAATTTATCATCTCAATGCATGTTTCAAACCTCAATACTAAAATAATATTTTGACATTCAAAGTCAAAACCAGCTGAATATTTAGGATATGTACCAACTCCTCCATCAGCATAACAGATGATAGGAGTCTGAAATGTGACAGCTAACTGGGACACTTAAACGCATTTGTTTGTAGACAAAAACTGACTAAGTGCCTGGAAAACTGGGGGAATGGCTGAGCATTTCAATTATTGATATTGGAAAGTCTATGCTGGCAGGGGAAAGACTGGTCTTGTATTTGACTGGAAATACTTCCTTATTCAACCTACATGGCCATTTCTATACAGTTTTTCCAGTGTAAGGTACCATCAGAGTGGACATGATAATCTGGAACTTGCCCCTTCCCTGACTCAGACACTTCTCTTGATGTCTTTACCTTTAGCCAATTTAAATTACCATACTGGAGAAAATGGGGACAAACCTAGCAACATGGGAAGTGAGATTTGACTTGGGGCAAAGCCTGCCATGGGTGTGAACTGAATTGTCAAACTGATTCAAGTGGTTTTAGTACAACAACCCCGGAACATTTGGCTCTTCAGTTATATAACAATTAATGTAGCGGTGTCAGAGTGTTTATGGAAATATATTCTTGCTCCAGAATTAGTTTGCTCTAATCTAGATCACTCATTGTATACCCAGGCAGATATTCTCAAAGTGACTCTTAGTGAAGTTAAAGCCACGAATGCTCCTGCATTTGAACATAGAAATTTAAGTATTCTTTTAGCCTTTATCTAGTGAGCTCCTTCTCTGGTAGCACTGCAGAATGACTGAGATTAACTTCTGAGCTTCAAGGTACTTAATAATTCAGTAGAAGAAAGATATATATTCACACACACACAAAAATCACACAAAATGCAAAACACGGCCATTCACAATGGAGAGAGAAAATAAAAGCTATCAATGTTTAGAGAAAGAAGGAACCTGGGAGGGCCCTAATTTACCAATACATACCTGGGATGTGGAACTATGTCTGATAGAAGGGCTTGATGAAAACAAAGGTAAGCCAAGTCAGAAGAATAAAATAAGGCATAAGCAGTGTTGTATGAACAGTTTTTGGAAATTTAAGTCTAAGCTGTACTGAGACTTGTGATCTGTGATTTTGTGGTCCACACGGCAGTGGGTGGGATGTGCTGGGAAATTTGGCTTTGCTGACTTTTGTCAAGGAACACATGACCAACATAGGAGAGCTTTTGACAGTCCTCTTGATTCCTCATTGGGCACAGCTCACAAATTGGAAACCATTGGCATAGCACATCTCTAAAACAACATCATACAAGATAATGATGTCTTAGTCAGGGTTTCTATTCCTGGACAAAATATCATGACCAAGAAGCAGGTTGGGGAGGAAAGGGTTTATTTAGCTTACATTTTTCACATTGCTGTTAATCACCAAAGGATGTCAGGATTGGAACTCAGGCAGGTCAGGAAGCAGGAGCTGATGCAGAAGCCATGGAGGGATGTTCTTTACTAGCTTGCCTCCACTGGCTTGCTCAGCCTGCTCTCTTATAGAACCCAAGACTACCAGCCCAGAGATGGCACCACCCACAAGGGGACCTCCCCCCGCTTGAACACTAATTGAGAAAATGCCTTACAGCTGAATCTCATGGAGGCATTTCCCCAACTGAAGCTCCTTTCTCTGTGATAACTCCAGCTGTGTCAAGTTGACACAAAACTAGCCAGTACATTGTAGAACAGTAGAAAAACTTCACTGACAGAATCAGTCCAGTGGGTATAGATGGAACACCATCCCATCGCTGACCCACAGAGGAGGCATTTATAGATTGCTCTATCACTCTAATGACTTCACAGTCTAGGAAGAGAAAGTCTGTGGAGTCAGTTTAGAAGAATATATGTCATCATCTGTGGTGGAAGGAGGCAAGGATGAATCTGTGGGCCAGTCTTACCATATGGTAGATGCATGTGTCATATGTTTGAACAGACTCACAGAATATACAAAATCAAGAGTGAACCCTCTTGTAAACTTGGCTTTCAGTGACAATGATGGATCATTGAAGATTCAGCAATTATAACAAATACACTACTCTGGGTGCTGCGTGGATACTGGGTAAAGTTGTACATATTTGAGAGCAGAGGAGATATGGTACAATGTATGTCTTTTCTGCTCAGCATTGGTATAAAATGGAAAGGTCTGTGAAGTGTAAAACCCATTAAAAAAAAGCGCATGATAGACCGCGATGAAATTAAGGAGTGGTAACAAAATGGCTATGATTTTAAAATCCTATATAATTTCTAATTTAAAACATGATTCTAACTATTTTGGCAATTATAGAGGAAACTAGAGTGGCATATATATATATATATATACACACTCATATATATATATATATATATATATATATATATATATCCCAGTCCTTATAAAAATAATGAGGATGCAGTAAATGCAGACATGTGTAGCCATGAATGGTTGTACCTGGCAAAAAGTCACATCAGCTACTAGTGAATTAAACATGTAACACAGTCATAAATAAAACCATGTAGTGAGCCCATTAATGAACTAAGTACTAATGTGTAACACAAGTCATAAAGAGAACAGTGTAATGAGCCTAAAGAAATAAAAGGGAAGCATGTTTAATGAAAGAAGAAAAAGTAGATGAAAGGGGAAAGGCACCTGACTGACATAACAGCCAAGTTAAAACGAATTCCTTAAGTGTGCTTCACCCGGGGTTCTGGTGGGATCCATGGATAAGGGCAGAGTAGAAAAATCCCATCCACATTAGGAACAAAAAAGGGACATGTCTGTTTGTAAGTACACCAGGGACTGGAAGACCGTGAATCCTCCAGAAAGCAGGAAAATAATTCTAGAAATACACAGATAACCAAGCAGACTCAAAAATAAATACAATGTTGGAGCCATCTGTGGCAGCACAGACATTGAATCTCGAGATTGAAACCTTTCCATGGAGAGAACACTAGATCCAGCGGGTTCCTACAGGTTCCTGGATACATTGAAGAAATGACAAGTTTTAGACTTAACTGCCTTTCAGTTTTTTTTTTTTTTTAAATTCTCTGAAAGTTCCATGTATTTATATAATGTTCATTGATCATGGTAATCTATTATTACTATTACCTCCCTCCTTTTAATTTTTTTTGTTGTTGTTATTAGTAATCCCTGAATCCAGTTAGTGATGCCTGTACACACGTGGTATGGGGTAGCCACTGGGGCATGAGCAGCCTCCCCACAACCAAAGGAAAGTAATTTTCTCTCATTCCACAGACATTAACTGCCATTAATTTCTTTAATAGGATTGGAGGCTTGGGGCACTGCCCACATCCATGTTGGTTTAACTGGCTTGATCTCATGCAGGTCATGCACAGGAAACCATGACTCCTATGGGTTCCTGTGTGCAATGATCATGCCATGCCCTGAGTTCAGCATTTCAGAGCTCTCTTCCCCATTGGCTGGATCTTACATTCTTTCCGGCCCCTCTTCCACAAATTGGAAGGGTAGGGGGGTTACAGACACAGCTTCTGATACCTGGACCCTCTGACCAGGTACTGGTGTATTATCCACTACCAACTATAAAATAAAATGTCCTTGACAAATGCTGACACCACTGCAAATAAGTATAAACAAATATTTAGAAGTTATTTTGACAGCGTGATCCTTTAGCAATGCAACACTAGTAGTCCCCCCCAACACCTCCACCTAGGTCCTATAACCTCCTGAGTCATGGGGTTTTGACTAGTCACACAGTATTGACATGAATTCCTGGGGAAGTAAGTCTCATAGGCAATGAGAAATTGGCTGGTTAGCCCCATAAACTCCAAGCCATTATGGCTCAGGGAGTCCTTCCTGCTATCGAGTCAGTATTATAGCATGCATGGGGCTGTTTCTGAATAAGACCATCTACGCCCTTCCTTCCCAGCAGGCTGCACAGCACCTTATAGCACCGTGGGGGCTGTCCAGTAAGGAGAGACATTGTTGATCAGTTCAAAGTCATTTTCTTCATGTCCTTCGCCCCAAGTGAGTCATTCTTCAGCAGCAGACTTTTAATAGATAGTTATCGTGAACAACGAAGAGGAATGGCAATAGCCCAGGGCCTCCCTGACGAATGGCTTGAGAGGATGTATCTCATCTAATGATGAGAGAATGTTCATCTAATGATGTGTCTTCTTGGATCAGCTTTGTCCACTCATGCAGGTTAGTTCTGTTCAAATTATGTGCACGTGCGCACACACACACACACACACACACACACACACGAGAGAGACATGTATGCTACATGCACATGCACACACAGAAAGAGAGAGACAGAGAGACAGAAAGACACACAGTCACAGAGACAGACAGAAAGACACAGACACACACACACACACACACACACACACACACAGGGAGAGACAGAAACAGAAAGACACACAGAGAGAGACACAGAGAGAGAGGGGGGTGAGGGAGGGAGAGGGAGAGAGAGAGAGAAACAGAAAGACACACACAAACAGAGAGAAAGAAAATGGAGGGAGGGAGAGAGGTGTTTAAATTAGCTTACACATTAGATTTCCACAAGGCTACTTCATGTATCCTGAGTTTTGACTTCCTTACTCTTTACCCTCTCTTCTTCCCAACCCCCTGTCCTCACTTTACCTTTAACCTCCTTTACACATCTCCTTTAAAACGGGATGATGCCATAAAGCTTTTTTTTTTTTTTCAGCCTTAATTTTGGTTAAGTCTTTCACCAACCCTTCATTTCCTACCCGTGCTTGAACCTTTCCACCTCCAGTAATCCCCCTTGTACTGTTTTTTTTTTTTTATTTTAATTAAAATATGCTTACTTTAGTTTCCTCCTTCCTTTTCTTTGATTATTATTGTTACACACACACACACACACACACACATACACACTCACACACACACAGAGTTATTTGTCATTTTGACTGTATTTTACTAGTCTCTCTCCCCTAATATATCCACCCCCTGTAGCTCATTTCTAGGTTCCAAGTTTCTACACGTGCATTGGATTAAACATAGAAAAATCAGAGATTATGAAGCTATGAACCACATTTGAGAAAGAATAAATCGTGTGTACCTTTTGTGCCTGCATGACCTCACAAACATCATTTTTGCTGTAAATTGGGGTAGTGGTGGAACTAAAGCTCCTGGTTGTAAACCAATACATTTCTCTGACCATTGTTAAGAAGGGAGAGACAAGCTGGGCGTGGTGGCACATGCCTTTAATCCCGACACTCGGGAGGCAGAGGCAGACAGATTTCTGAGTTCAAGGCCAGCCTGGTCTACAAAGTGAGTTAGTTCCAGGACAGCCAGAGATGGCCTTGAGCAGCTCTAATGGCAGATCAATATGAAGTATATTGTGATCCATGAGAAGCTTACTGGCTTAGGTAGGGTTTCTATTGCTGCTGTGTAACACCATGACCAGAAAGCAACTTGGGGAGGAAAGGGTTTATTTGACTTACACTTCCATGTCACTGTTCATTACAGGAGAAAGTTGGGACAGGAACTCCAGCAAGGCAGGAACCTGGAGGCAGGAGCTGATGCAGAGGCCATGGAGGGATGCTGCTTACTGTCTTAGTCCCTGTGGCTTGCTCAGCCTGATTTCTTATAGAACCCAGGACCTCCATCCCAGGCATGGCATAACCATAATGGCCTGGGCCCTCCCCCATTGATCACTACTTGTGAAACACCTTACAGCTGGCTCTCATGGAGGCGTTTCCTCAACTGAGGCTCCTTCCTCTCTGATGACTCTAGCTTGTCATTGTCATTGGCAAATTGGCACATGAAACTAGCCGATACATGTACCGGGGATGGTGGGGGATGAAGGTAGCTCCTCCCCATCAGGTTGTTCAAAGAGCATAGGAGGATTTCTAGGCAATAATACCACTTTGATCTTTATGGTTAAGTGCTAGAATGGACATAATTCGAGAATACAACAGAAAACTGTAGAAAGCTGGACCTGGGATGCTGACCCCTGGGAGGGCTTTTAGGGGAACCAGCAGAAATGTTTCTTAGAGTTTGGGACATAACAGACATTTGCAGGATATTTCCAGGGGCAGTTGTCTGGGTGGGTACATGATTTAAAATGGCGACATAAAATACAATGGCGTGTGCATATTTTTACAGTCACCTGTCATGCTAACTGCCTCTCCAAGACCTTCCTCCTGAGTTACCTCAGCATTCACTTAGCTTTAGTGGAAGTAAGACTAGTCTTGCCCGGAGTTGTTTGATGGGGTCCTCGGCTGCTGCTGAAGATGTTAAAAATACAAGCAAACCTGCTAATCATCGCCAACAAAGCGGCTTAATCCCGGCTGACAGGCGATTTGTTTTGCAGCCTTTGGGGCAACAGAGAGATCGGAGTTTATAAAAAGAGGTAAATAGTCAGTCAGAGATTAGAGGGCCGAGAAAAGGGAAAGAGTCCTCTCCCGCAGACCACACACTGATGGGGAGTCTCCCTTGAGCAATTGTTCCATAGCGCTTCATGTTTCTCCTCCCTCCCAAGCTTGGCTTCTCCACTGCCCCTCCCTCTACCACCAAAGGCTTGATTGGCACTTGTCACTGCTGACAGAGAGGACCCAGCCTCAGGAAGGAGGGAGGGGCTGGGGGGAGGCAGGCCCTCAAAAGCCCCAGGAGTCAAAAGATGATTCAGTCTTTCTGCGTGTGTTTTGTCTCTCTCTCTCTCTCTCTAAATTATTCAAATCTGGGTGGCATCTTGGATAAGTGGCATTTTGACACAGCTTAAGGGATTGTCTCACTAACACTATTGAGCCGAAGCTGCCAGCCTTTCAAAAATGTAAAAAGGGAGATCTTTACTATAATCTGATGTGTCTACAGATGGAAGACAGTTACATTCAAAAACTTCAAATATTTTGATCAACTTATATTTATTTTTGACTCACTGTTTCATTCGATCCATGTAAGCGTGATCTTTATTAGCTAAAAGAAAGGGAAAAACTCTTACGTGAGTCTTCTTGGAGAGAATCAAGAGTAGCTAGGTGCCTGTCAGATGCTTGCAAGACATGGCCAAGTTGCAAGGCAGCTGGCAAAGAATGAAAGTGTAGAATTTTCTAGATCAAAAATAAAAAAGTTTATCATTGTTAATAACACCTTGAGTGTGTGATCTGTAAGAAGCTAGGCCTGGGGTTTCTCATGTCCTAATGCTAGACCAGGCATCCCATTCTTAGCTGTGGGCTCTTGGAATAGTCACAGCATAGCCCTAGACTATGTTTTCTGGCAAGCATGGAAGAAAACAGACCCCATCTTCCTCTGATTTTAACATCGTGGAATTAATCGTTATTTTTACACTCTTCTTTTAAGTGTAACATTACCTTTGTGGATGAAGACACTTACCAGAACTTAAAATATGTAATTCGCCTCTCTCACAGCTTGTTTGTGCCTTGGCAGCAGGTTTGTACTTGACACCACTGAGTGGGATAACAGATAATGGTTGGAAGAGACAGGAGTTAGAATCTCCTGACTCTCATTGTCAAACAATTCGCCTTCTACTTCTCTTGTCTTACTTCTGAAGTTTTATTTATTTATTTTATCTGCAGATGGCAACTTAGATTTTTGTTTCTGGCATAGTGGGTTTGACAGTAAATTTCATGCAGAAAGATCTTCACAAAACTGCTCATAAAACCAACAGGGTGCAGTGGCTGTTTGGTTTCTTAGGAAAGGATAAATGGCATAGTTACAAAAGCTAAAGCAGACCCCTTTTAGTGAACTCTTCTATTTAAGGCTCATATAACCTCCGAGTTTCATGTGGTCCCTTCTTATTTCCTTTTTAGCTTTGCTCCCCGGTTTAATAAAATAAAAATACAGAATAGCCAAGAAATATGCAACTAAAACAATGAAGAATAATTACATAGTATCTTGGATAAATGTAGAGCAAGTGGTTATTTACTATTTATCTGAAATTCAAATTAAACTGGGCATTGTGTGCTTTACCTGACAACTCCTAAAAAGCCTTCGCTTGCCTTTCAGAGGCTGGACAGTTCTGCTCTTGCCAGAGTTTTAGTATTAGCCTTGAGTAGAATTGAGTCCATGAGAAAATTATGCATATAGATCTAATCACAACAAGTGTGTTTATTTACACATTTAAAGAAATATGTGTTTATGTCAGCCAGATGTTGGAAGCTGGGCAAGGTTCTTATGGTACAAGCTGTGTAAGATACAGTCCATGATCTTTTGTAGTTTATGGTCTAGCAAAAAAGGAAGCAGACATTTAAAAGGAATTCACAGTTAGGAAGGGCTTAATTCCTACTATAATTTAGCCCATTATGAAAACAGATGATCCAATGAGAGTATTTCACAGAAGTACCTGCCCCTGTCTTGGGTGGGGATTAGAGTAGTTATCCTCAAGGAAGAGGCGTTTAATCTAAAAAAGCAGAGTGAGAAGAAGAGGTAGGTGTTGGCAAGATACGGAATTTGTTTCCGTTTATATCTCTCCAGGACAATCCGTTCTGTGATAGCGTCATGGCTGGTTAGTGGGCTTTCATACAGAACTCTTTAATCTCAGAAGTCTGAATGACAAACAGGCTCCTTCAGCATTGAGTACAGCAACAGGAGACTTGATATCCCACCTTAACAAACTCCAGGGAAGCTACAGTTCTAATAGCCTAACAGCAAAGTTTGGACCTTCAAAAAAAAAAAAAAAAATTCGAATGCTTGCTTTTTCACCCATTGAGAAGTCATAATATGTGTGAAAAAATAGCATGATTTTTAAATTCCCAAGGATGATTAGAAACAGAGAGAACAATGAGTAGATAGGCCAATACGTTTAGGTATCTGGAATAAAACATTTCTACCTAGAATCAGAGTCACCTTCTTGTGAGATCATATGCAAGTTAGTGTAATGGGTGTAAGAAATATGCAGATGTAGATGGTATTGAAATCCACTCTGCCAGGAGACCTTTCAAATGGCACACACACACACAGTTAAGTCACTTAATGCTAATTGGTCTTATCCTTAACTTTTTCATCTAAAATTGACCAATGGTAATAGTTTGTCTCCTAAAGTTGTGATGAGACTTCTCTAGGATGAAATTAAACCCTGCCCAAACAAAGCAGGTACTTTTCATAGCATCGACAACGGCTGCCTACTCTTCTTTGTTCATAACCTTCAGGATTTTTACTTTGTCCACCTACACTTTCAGATAGTTAAAGGAACGGCCTCTGTCCAGGGTTCTGAGACTGCGTCACAGCCCTGAAGCAGCCATTCCACTTTCTCTCTAAGTGTGCATGTGCCTGTGCATGTGCGCGTTTTCTCATTCTGTACACTGGAAACCACTAGGGAAATGTCCAGAAAATAAAAGAAGACTTTGTCATTATTTTCAGCAGTCTTTTCATCTACATATATGAGAGAAATAGTTGAATATTGCCTACTTTGAGACTAAACACCTGAGCCACCTGCCACAGACCACAGCCTGACTTAGGTCCAAATGAGAGGTGCCTCTGCCCATGCCTTCTGTTTCTGGGTAGCAGCAAAATAGCTAAGACAGACTCAGGAGTCCAAGAAAGCACTTCTTAAAATACAGAAACCTTGAAATTTACTATTTCATAGATTCTAGTTTCAATCCCTGGGCTCAGCATCAGGCAATCAAAGAAGATCCATGATGTAAACACATAGAAGCCTACACTATCAACATCAGTTTGAGTGCCCAGCACTGTGTGATTACTAATTATCTGTGGCTAAATCAGTTTCAGTATTTCCCCTGGCCAATACATTCTAGTGAGAGAACAAAGAACATTTAAAAGTGGTCAAATAGATAAGTGAGTGGTGTGGTAGATGAGGGTACTAGAATTTAGGGTGTCCAGGGGGTGCTATTGTAGGTTTGATGGAGAAGATGTGAGCAATGAGCTCCTGACTCAGGACAAGGAAAAGCATGTCTGTGGAAGAAGGAAAGGCTGTGATAAAAGGGGGAGAGGGACAGAGACAGAGAGACAGAAGGAGAGACACACACAAGAGACACAAATACACAGAGACAGGGAGGCAGAGACAGAGATAAGAGAAACAGAGAGGAGGAGGGAGAGAGAAAGAAAGAGAGACTGAGATACACACTCATACACAGAGAAAGAGAGAGAGAGAGAGAGAGAGAGAGAGAGAGAGAGAGAGAGAGAGAGAGAGAGAGAGAGAGAGAACAGAGAGACAGGGAGAGACAGAAAGATGAGAGTGGGGCTAGAGAGAGAGAGAGGAGAAAAGAGAAAGAGAGACAAATACACAGAGACAGAGACAGAGAGACAGACAAAGAGGGAGGGAGAGACAGAAAGATGAGGGAGAAAAAGAGAGAGAGACAGAGACAGAGAGGAGAGGAGAGAGGAGAAAGGAGAGAAGAGAGAGGAACAAAGACAGAGACAAGAATATCCTATGCTTCCTCCAGGAGAACCATTTCCCAGCATTCTCAGTTCTGGTTTATGTTCCACAGGCAATGAAGAGCTAATGATGGCTGACCACTTTCACACATGAAGTGATACCCAGTGATGTGTGACACATTCTGGAAAGGGCAACGGCAGCAGGAAGACAATTACACCCAATTTGGAGGAAGCAGCTTTCCAAATATTGAGTACTTCTAGTACGTCTCTGGGTAGAGAAGTTTAAATTTTCGTTAACCTAGAAGAGGTCTGAGCTGAGGATGGACGATCTTTGGCTTGGTTTTCGGGTGACTTGACAGGGTCTGCGACTTTGGCTCTCTATGTGAACCACATTGCCAGAGTCTTAGTTTAGCTACAGCAAAGGTTCCCACTGGAGGAAAGAAGAAACGCAAAGTCATCTGTTTTGCTATCATTGGTGCTTTATCAGCAAGCTTATCACACAGGACCCATCTGTGCACTTAATAAAAGCAGGGGGCTCTCCACTGAGGAGAAGCCAATTCCCCATTGTTTGTCCAGTAGGTGTGAGAGACAGGGTCTGTGAAAATGAACTTTGTTGTCCCCCTTTAAAACAGGGGCCATTTAAACCTTCCTGCCTTCTAACAAAATGTAGAAACACATAGTAAGCCTTCTTTCAAGTAAGGGGGTATTCAAAACCCCATAACCCCCCCCCTTGCTAGTCTGTGTTCTAGACATTTCGGATTTTCATCCCGCCCAAGAGGGAACATGGTAACGCCAGGTGTACCATGTATGGAGAAAGGCCGCTTGAAGTATGATTGCCACCTGGATTACCAAACCTCAGATTCAGAGCTTTAGGGTACCCGGCACTGCAGAACAGACACTTTTATCCAGGATTATGCCTTCTGTGTGTGGTGTCTGAGACCCACATATATCTGGAGGGCAATATTTAAGTGAACCGACCCTTTAAATGATCAGGAATATTATACATTAGCCATGATATTAGTGTTAGTGCCTGTGATAGTCTTAGTATCTGTGTTATTCTAAAAGTGTCAATACTAATGCTAGTATCAATATTTGTGTTAGTGTGGTAAGAAAAAAAACAAACAAACAAACCCTAGAACAATGTTTCAACACAAGTCAGAGCCCAAGAAGTATTTATTTCCTTCCACTGAAATTTTGTCTTTCATTTTGGGGAAAAAAATAGCACTCTCTGTTTCATGCAATAAATATTTATTAAGACTCATCTTGCTGTGTGTGAATCTCACTCAGAAGGGGAGACAAAATAGTCATCAGAGGTGGGTGGAGGGAAGGAACTAGGTCAGGGAGGGGGTGAGGAGAGGTGTGGGGGGAGGGGTGGCAAGAGAGTAGGAATGAAAACCGGTTGGAGAGGGAGGGCATCTCTGGGACTAGCTGGAGGCCTGCGATGGGAGATGCTGCAAGGAATCTATGGGGGTGACCCTAGCTGTGATTCCTACCAGCAAGGGGATATAGAGACTGACTCAAGTGGCCATCTCCTGTAGCCAATCAGGACTTCCAGTGAAGGGAGGGGAATGTCATCCTACCCACAAAAAACTTCAACCCAAAATTGTCCTGTCTACAAGATGCACAGGGATAAAGATGGAACAGAAACTGAGGGAATGGTCAACCAAATACTGGCCCAACTTGAGACCTATCCATGGGTCTTACAGACAGAAGCCTTGTATAATTTTCTTCTGAGAGGTTTTATCCATCAACAGATGGAAACAGATGCAGAGCCCCATAGCCAACATCAGGCGGTGCTTGTGGAGTCTTGTGGAAGAGTGGGGAATAGAATTGAATGAGCCAGAGGGGTCAAGGACAGCACTCGAAAACCCGAAAAGTCAACTAACATGGGCCCATGGAGGCTCACAGAGACTGACTCTCCAACCAGAGAGAATGCAGGGGCCACGTCTCCTGTTGAGAAGGATGGAAGCCATGTGGCAGAACTCCTCTTTGCTACAGCTAAAGGATGTTCTTACTCATGATGGACTGTACTCTCGAACAGTGAGCCAAAGTGCTTCCTTGTGTAAGTTGCTTTCATCAGACATTTGTTCCAGCAGTGATAAAACTAATGCAAATACTACTAAAAGGCTACAACAATCATGACATCATCAGACACAGATTAAATCGTGCAAATCACACACAGATATATAGAGCATGATGAAGTGGAAAAGGAGACCTATATCATATGGTCAAATACTTAAAGGCATTTGTGATTTTAAAAAATGTTGCATGCAACTACAATTATGGAAAAAAGAAAAATATTACTCTTCGTCTTGTTCAGAAATGCCAATTCAAAATGAACCAAAAAAATTTTAATATATTTTTATTACATATTTTCTTTATTTAAATTTCAAATGTTATCCCCTTTCCCAGTATCCCCTCTGAAAATTCTCTATCCCATCCCCCCTCCCCCTGCTCCCCAACCCACCCACTCTTGCTTTCTGGCCCTGGCATTCCCCTGTACTGGGGCATGTAACCTTCACAGGACCAAGGGTCTCTCCTCCCATTGATGACCGACAAGGCCATCCTCTCCTACATATGCAGCTGGAGTCATGAGTCTCACCATGTGTTTTCTTTGATTGGTGGTTTAGTCCCAGGGAGCTCTAGGGGGTACTGGTTAGTTCATATTGTTGTTCCTCCTATGGGGCTGCAAACCCCTTCAGCTCCTTGGGTACTTTCTCTAGCTCCTTCGTTAGGGACCCTGTGCTAAGTCCAGTGGATGACTGTGAGCATCCAATTCTGTATTTGCCAGGCCCTGGCAGAGCCTCTCAGGAGACAGCTATATCAGGGTTCTGTCAGCAAGCTCTTGTTGGCATCTGCAATAGTGTCTGGGTGTGGTGGTTGTTTATGGGACAGATCCCCAGGTAGGGCAGTCTCTGGATGGTCATTCCTTTAGTTTCTGCTCCTAACTTTGTCTCTGTAACTCCTTCCATGGGTATTTTGTTCCCCTTCTAAGAAGGATCAAAGTATCCACACTTTGGTCTTGCTTCTTCTTGAGTTTCATGTGTTTTGCAAATTGCATCTTGGGTAATCTAAGTTTCTGGGCTAATATCCACTTATCAGTGAGTACATACCATGTGTGTTCTTTTGTGATTGGGTTACCTCACTCAGGATGATATCCTCCAGATCCATCCGTTTGCCTAAGTATTTCATGAATTGATTGTTTTTAATAGCTGAGTAGTACTCCATTGTGTAAATGTGCATTTTCTGTATTCATTCCTCTGTTGAGGGACATCTGGGTTCTTTCCAGTTTCTGGCTATTATAAATAAGGCTGCTATGAACATAGTGGAACATGTGTCCTTACTGCAAGTTGGAGCATCTTCTGGGTATATGCCCAGGAGTGGTATTGCTGGATCTTCTGGAAGTACTATGTCCATTTTTCTGAGGAACCACCAAACTGATTTCCAGAGTGGTTGTACCAGCTTGCAATTCCACCAGCAATGGAGGAGTGTTCCTCTTTCTCCACATACTCACCAGCATCTGCTGTCACTTGAGGTTCTGATCTTAGCCATTCTGACTGGTATGAGGAGGAATCTCAGGGTTGTTTTGATTTGCATTTCCCTGATGATTAAGGATGTTGAACATTTTTCTAGGTGCTTCTCAGCCATTCGGTATTCCTCAGTTGAGAATTCTTTGTTTAGCTCCGTACCCCATTTTTAATAGGGTTATTTGATTTTCTGGAGTCCAACTTCTTCAGTTCTTTATATATGTTGGATATTAGCCCTCTATTGGATTTAGGATTGGTAAAGATCTTTTCCCAATGTGTTGGTTGCCATTTTGTCTTATTAGCAGTGTCCTTTGCCTTACAGAAGCTTTGCAATTTTATAAGGACCCATTTGTCGATTCTTGATCTTACAGCACAACCCATTGGTATTCTGAAAATGAACCAAATAATTATGAGAGCTACCACCGTGATACTTCTGGACAGCTATGTAGAAGAAAGTTTTTGTAACACTGGGCTAGGCAAAGGTTTCTTAAATGGATTACCAACTTATTCTTCAAGAAAAAAAAGCCAGGGAAGCAAAGGATCAAGAGAAGATTAAGAAAAATATAAAACTTGCACCTGTCCCTGGCACATGCAGAGTCTCCAACTGGTGTGTGACTTGCTGTCTCCGTCAGCTTTGTTATCATACACTTGACATAGATGGAAAGAAGGAACTTCAATTGAAGAACTGTTTCAATCAGATCGACCAGTATGTATGTCTGTGGGGGCATTTTTTCTGATTGCCAACAGATTCAGGAGGACCTGGTAAACTGTGAGTGGTGCCATCCTGACCCTGAGCTGTATGAGAAAGAACATGAGCTTGAGAGCAAGTCAATAAACCCCATTCTTCCACGGTCTCTGCTTCCATGCAATCTCTAAGTCAAATAAGGCATTTCTTCCCCAATTTGTTTTTGTTCCAAGTTTAGCACAGCCACCGGAGACCAAACTAGGACAATTTTACTCTTAGAACATAGCTGCTTTAAAAGTTGCACTTTTACTATTATCTCCTATTGTTTCTGAGGGACATCACCTAAAGAATGGGTCATCAGAGATGTCTGTACTCATTAGTCTTCAAAGGACTTGTCAAGCTGCCACGGGGGACTGTGAGTCTCAAGTCTTAGCCTTGTGACTCTCAAAGGTAAAGAACCGGCTCCCTTGTTATTCCAGCAGTTAATGGTAGGACTCAGGTTTTCATTCCTCAGTACAAGGTCGCCTTAGTAGGATCCTTGAAAGTTAGCATCTTCTAGAATACCTCATCTGAGAGACACAAAACCTGAGATGTACGACATACATTTCATAAATTAAAATTTAATATTAAAGGTCTGCTGAGTGGGACTCTTCCAAAATTCTTGTGTTAAAACCACAACCCTGATTATGTTACCACATAGGCACAAAAAAAAAAAAAAAGCTTTATGGGGAAAATATGATTAAATAGAGGGGGATGTTGGGGATAAGGCCAAAGGTGGAGGGGGGGTCCAGATAGGGTCCTTTACAGAGAGAAAGATTGCTAGTTGTTAATTGTTAGTTGGCAGATATTTTCAGTTAGCATCTATAGGTATATAGTTTTCTGTGTACCTATGGGGGTCTTATTTTTGTTGTTGTTTCTATTTGTTTTGTGTTTTTAAAAGAGAACATGTTATAGTAATATGAAAACATAACAGAAAAGTGAGATCCCTGACTTGGGATGTATTTCTTATAAGAGGCAAAGATACCTCTTGGTTAACAGGCACATAAGCAGTTCCAGGGCAGTGGCTCTGCAGATTAAAAGAGGAAACAGCGTCTGGGTGATGGGGAAGCCAGAAGGACAGACAGACAAAGCACCTGGCGACATCTGGCAGAGTGCTGAGGGCTGACCTGCAGTTGAGTCTGTGAATCCATGAAGAAAATGAATATAGAAATAGAAATGGCTTATTTTAAAAATGAATCTAGCTGGAGATAAGTGGTAAACAGGAGGAAATTCAGCTATAACTCTTGTCTTGAGTCAGCAAAGAATGATAGTACTTCAAAACCTTTGCTCAAAAATGTGATTATCTGACATAGACTTACCCCAAGCTCTGGGATAACTATACTTGATAAATTATTGTCTTTCTAATTGAGAAGGCAATAGAAAAAAGCCCTGGTACTGCCACAGGAGAGGCACGCGCTACAAAATATGAAAGCAATAGCTAAGGGTCCAATAGCTATCGGCTTTTTTTTTTTCTTTTTCATTTTCAAGACAGGGTTTCTCTGTATAACAGCCTTGGCTGTCCTGGAACTTGTTTTGTAGACCAGGCTGGCCTTGAACTCACAGAGATCTGCCTGCCTCTGCCTCCCAGTGTTGGGATTAAAGGTGTGCGCCACCAGCAGCTATCTTTAAAGAACCAACTGAGTACAGCTGTGCAGAGAGCTGCCACCGTTCGTCTAAACACGCGTGTTTCATCACTTGTATGTTACCATGTATATGTGCGACTTGAATAAGAATAAAATATAACTTCATTAGCAAAGTCACTCTTCGGAGGGTAAGAGCAGAGATTCAAAGTGGAGAAACAGTTCTTTCCACCCACATATACAAGGTAGATGCAATTGAGGAGTCAAGCCAGGCCTGAAGGGTGGATGGCCATGTGTGACTTGGGAAAGCAAGGACTGGCATGTGAGAACTGTGAGTCTGACTAACAGCACAGAGCCCTGTGTAAGATGACTTTTGGAGTGAAAGATCTCTTGAAGTCTTTCTCTGAAAACCTTGACTCTGTGCTAGGCTCCATGTGGGTCAGACTCAGCTATTTTTCACATGGCTGGTATCGGGAGCTTTCAATGTCATCTTTAGCTATTCTTGCCCCACTAGGGATTGCAGGGCGTGAGCCAGCAAACTGGTGTCAGAGAAAGACTTGGCTAAAGAAGAGTAGATATACTCATTTTCCAACTGCTGGCAAAAGTTTTCAGGTCAAAGAAGGGCCCTTTTCTTGTTTTTTGTTAATGTGACAAGGTAGGACAGACTGTCCTTGAACTTATGATCCTCCTGCCTCTGCTTCCCAGGTGCTGAGACTATAGGTTTGCACACCACATCCCAGTTACAGAAGCAGTCTTGTTTTCTGATTTCTACCCCCTGCACCTCCCCTTCGGCCTTTCAATTAAGAGACATTTGTTTCTTGCAAAATGCTGAGAATATCCTGAAAACTATTGATAGTTCAGGAAATTTCAAAATCTACCTTGTTGCACAGTATTTAAGTCACACCATAGCTTAAAATTTAGATGTCAAGATGAAGAAAAGAATCTTTCAGATTCAAGGATCTTTGTTCTCACAAACCAGTCTAGGGCATCTCATTAGCCATGCGCTGGGGGGATTGCTCATCAAGCATTCCACATTTTACCCAAGCTGAGCAGGGCCCCCCAAAAAGGAACAGTTCATCTTGGCGAAATCCGGTTTAAACTGTTAGCAGTCGGTCCAGCCTCTGATAAAGCGACTTTCACTTTGTTTCTATGAAAATGAGGAGATTAGACAAACTGAGAAACGGCTCATGAGGCTAATTCTTCAGTTCTAGAGCAGGGGTTTTGATATCAGGAGCTCTGAGCTCATTTTACATCACATAGCATTCGGCACTGCCACCTGCTTAAGGGGACAGGCAAACTGGGCAAACTGGGGTGGGGGAGGTTCAGAGGGGGATAAAAGGAAAGATTAAAGTGGGAAATAAAATCTCATTTTCTTCTTCAAGAAGGTGGGTGATGAATGAAATTGCTATTTGTTGTTCTAAGTGTTTCCCTAAATTGAGTCTACAGAATTGTGTTTAAGTCCCCCCAAAAAAGTCAATCTTCTTTTCCTTTATCTTCATTTAACAATTTTCTGTTCAGCTTTTCTTCCATCAACAATGTGAACACAAATGTGTTGCTGATCTGAAATTTGTTTCTTGTCTGGTGTGCAAACACTTTGTAGTTCATAGAGACGCGGCGATTTTCTAGATTACCATTTCATGGTAGACTGCACACCAAAACAAGCAACTGAACCTGTGTCTTTTACGGGTGATGTGGGTGGGTGAGGCGATCCAAAGGGGACCGGGTAGGGAGCCACGGTTCCCAGAAGTAATCAGATAAAAAGGGCCGTGTGGCATTAGTGTGTTAGCTTTGTCTAAGTCCTAGCGTCTTCAACGGACCAGCCTCCTCTTCATTTGTCACCCCAGCGCACCTTTTGTGTAATCACCCCCCCTCCCCCGCACCCCTACCCCATCACCCAGAGATGGCTGACTAGCCTCTTTGCTTGTACCATTATTTCCAGCAAGCTTGGTACATCTGCAGTAAATCCTGGAGGATTTAGGGGTGGGCCAAGGAAGTGTGAGTGGCGGGATGAGGGTGATAAGGCCTGGATGCAGCTGAAAGGAAGGCTTTTCATCCCGGCCTGATGTGGCATCTGAAGATCTGAGTTGATCAAGTGTGGTTTTTGGTTTTTGTTGTTGTTGTTGGTTTTGTTTGTTTGTTTGTTTGTTTGCCAGCTGTCTTGGGTGTTTACACAAGGTAAAAAATGAAACCATGAGCATTCCCCCTCTGTCTCTATTAAGCTTGCTTATTAGTTCCGATGACAAAAATCTCTCTTCCCTTGGATTTTTTTTTTTTTTTTTTTATTTTTTTAATGCGGTGATTTGTTTTGGGGCCTGATAGCAGCTCTTCAAGACCTGGCATCAGATGAGCCTGGGAGCTGTTTCAATGGACAGGTCCAGATGAAAAGGCAGGCCACTGCTTTGTACAGCAGCCACAGACAA
>NC_034598.1:87979941-87990533 GCF_900095145.1 Mus pahari | reverse complement strand
CTCTCTCTCTCTCTCTCTCTCTCTCTCTCTCTCTCTCTCTCTGTCTCTCTCTCTGTCTCTCTCCCTTTCTCTCTCTCTTTCCCTTCCTAACCCTCTGTCTTTCTTTCTCCCTCTGGGTGTGTATTATGTGCTTCGAATGTCAGCATAAATAAATAAAGTAGGGTGGCGTCAGACAAGCATTTTGTGACAAGAGTCTGCATGGTCATTCAGAGGCTTAACTGTGGTAACTAGAATTTCAGGATATCCCACTAGACTCTGCACCTGTCTCAGCTCTGTCTTGGTAACAAGTAACTGAGGTCTTTAGTGGCTCATGGCAACAGTATCTTGCTTTTGTGGACCATGCTGTGTGCCCATCTAGGGTCGTCTCTGCCTAGTGCCATTTCCCTCCATCCTCTGGGACCTGCATGTTATCAGAGCCTCTCTCATTACATAGGAAGAAAGGATAATGCTAAGCCATGCATGCACCCTCTCTTAAAAATCTGTTTATGCTCACAATTCTTTAGCATACCACAAAGCAGGAATTTCATTGCTTGTATGGAGAGAACAGAAGTCTTCATGAAAGAAGAAGCCCTGTGGGGACACAGTGACACAGTACCTGGCAGCTCTCAGTCTGTCATGGGAGGGAGCTGGGCATTTCTGGTGCCCTGTACAGAACCATGTGGTAGAAGTTCTTGGGGGTAGAAGCCAGAGGGGCTCCAGTGCTCAGCTAGGATGGCTGAAAGGTATCTGTATTATTGTAGACTGATATATGTGCAGGGGTTCAGGTATTAAAAGACTAGAAAGGACTATTTTCAAATGTTGCTACATCTATATATGACTAAAAATAAAGTTACTTCTCTCCTTGAGAAAGGGATGGCATTTGCTAACTCCCTTTTTGTTTCTGAAATATAAGACTTGCAGGATAAGAAGAGGTGACTCTCTTATAGAAATAACAGGAATATGGCTATATGCTACAAAGCAGTAGGACTCATGTACTATCCTGGAAGTTCTAATATCCCGCTTTCCCAATAAATCCCAAATAAATTCCCCTCAGAGATAAAAGGCAAAGGTTGTCTTAGTTTCTTGCAAGTAGACTCCAAGACAGAATGCTGCAGACAGCAGAGTGACTAGGGATTTTCTTGGGAGATTCACTTGTTGGGAAATTGGGGAGGCAAATGAACAGAGGGAGCTGGACCACAATATGGTTGCTTCAAAGGTAGCCAATCCTATGTAGGCTTTCTTCAAAGGTAGCCAATCTTATTAACCAATGCAGGCTCCAACAATGGGCTAGCTCCTTGACTTTGCTATTGAGGCAACTGAAGCTGGACCTCTATACTTCCTCCCCTTTACCGCTTCAGTAGATTCTAGTCCTGGGCTAAAGCTCAGGAGGGATGACTGATTCCCAGTGAATCACCAGCAAAGGGTGTTCTTGGCAGCTGAGAATGGTGTTTGGATGTGAACTTTTTGAAGTTACAGCTCTTCAGTTCTTGAATGTGGTTTGTGAAACATCTACAGTTTAATTCTCACAGATATTTCTGTTGTTGGCTAGTATCTTCTGATTCAACTTGAAGTGCCTTTTTGGATACTTCTAGTAAGGCAGGAGCTGCAATGATGAACTTTAATTTTCTGAGATTGTCTTTTCCATTGCATTTGAACAAAGGCTATTTTTGCTGGGTATAGTAATTTTGGTTGACAGTCTACTTTTCCTCATGAATCTGACTATATCGAAGCATTTTTTTCCTAAGCACCAATCTCTGACACTATTAATGACACTCCGTTATGCTTGCAAGCAGGAGCCTAGCATGGCTATCCTCTGAGAGGCTCTACCCAGCAGCTGACTCTGATGCAGGGACCCACAACCAAACAGTGGATGGAGCTTGGAGACTTACAGAAGAATAGGAGGAAGAATTGAGGACCCCAATGGGATAGACACTCTACAGGAAGGCCAACAGAGTCAACTAACCTGGATTCCTGTGACTCTCAGAGACTGAACCACCAACCAAAGAACATTCACTGGCTGAGCCTATACCTCTCTTCACATACATGGCAGATGTGAATCTTGGTCTTCATGTAGGTCCCAAATGACTGAACTGGGGGCTATCCCAAAACCAGTCGCCTGTCCATGGGATATGTTCTTCTAGCTGGGCTGCCTTCTTATCTGGCCTCAGTGGGAGAGGAAACACCTACCCTTGCAGAGACTTGAAGTACCAGGGTGTGGGAAAACTCGGAGGGTCCTCCACCCACTCAGAGGAAAAGGGGGGATGTGGGAATGTGGGAAGAATTGTGGGAGGGGTGACTGGGAGGGGGCCAGTGAGTGGGATATAAAGTGAATAAGTGAAATAATAATAATAATAATAATAATAATAATAATAATAATATAGACATTTCTCTTCCATATAAAGTGTGTGCTGATAAATATACTGTCTTGGAAGTGCTTTCTTAATGTGATACTTTTCTTTCTTTGAACTTTTCTCTTCGTCTTTCAACCATTTGATTATACTTTTTTCTTAATTTTTAATTGATTCTTTGTGAATTTCACATCATCTACCCCAACCCCACTCATCTCCCCATCCCTTCATATTCACCCTCTGCCCTCACAACCACCCCACTTCCAAAAGAAAAAAAAACAAAATCAAAAGCAAAATATTTCCATGGAAGCTGCAGTGTGTCACAGTGTGTCCCACAGTACATCCTTTTGTCCACACATCTTTATTTGCAAATCTTCATTGCAGTGAGTTATTTGTCTGGTTCAAGGCCTCTGGCCTCTGTTACACCATCAGTATTGGGTCCTTACTGAGACTCCTCTTAGATATCCTGTTGTTGCCCTGTGTCATGGAGATGCACTCCAGCAGTTCGTAGATGGGGTAGATATTGGAGTGGGCCAACTCATAGCTCTGGATCTGTGCCTGGATGGTAGCTGAGTTGGTAAATTTGCTTGCTGTCTCACACCCTCACTATCATGACAAGGTCCCTAGCACTTACTAGGTTAGCTCACCAGCAAGGGGTGGGACCAGCTCTCTTACTCTCACACCCTTGGGCAGGGTTACAATGCCTTCATGACAGCAGGGTCAGTTCTACTGTGCTGCCCAGGAGAGGTGCAGGGCCTGTTCTCCGGAGTGCTGTAGCCAGTGAGGAGCAAAGCCAGCTCTCTTGTTCCCATGTCTTGTTCTCTCTCCTGCCACGGGTGTTAAAGGATGGGGATGGGGTCATCTCTCCCTTGCCCATGTCACCAAAGGGAAGACAAAGGGCAGGGCCAGCTCTCCTGAGTGCCACAGCTAATAAGGGGTGTGGCCATTTCTTCTGTTTGATCAAGGTTGATATTCAGTATCTAGGGGATTTTTATATTGGTTGTATGGTTTTTGTTCGGTTTGGTTTGGTTTTTGTTTTTGAGGATTTCTTATTGGTTCTATTTTCTGGTTTTTATCTTTGGTTTGTACTTGAAATTTTGTGATTTTACTAATTTTCATAGTTGTCTGCATTCTCTTTAAATTCACTGAGCTTCTTTATGATGCTTGACTATGAATCCTTTGTTAAGCAGACTGTAGAGCTCTGTTACTTAGAGTGAACATTGATATTTTGTCTTATTCTTTGGGTGATATGTTTCTCTACAATTTAAATGTTGTTGGCCACCACTGATGACTATGTGTTTGAAGAAGTAGTTATCTTTTGTGGTCTTTACTAACTTATTGAGCAAAGAAAGCTCTTTGTGAGTCAGGCTATCCAAGGAATCTTGGTGATTTGTCTGGTTTGGGCTATAGATAGACCTATTGTTGAGGTCAATGGGTAAGTGGGTCTGATATCTAGAACTGTAGACTGGTGTTGCTGATGTACGTGTTTGCAAGCTGTCTTGGCACTGGGGTTCCATGGGATAGACTGGTTGCTTGGGATATTGATGACAACCTGGAATTTTCTAGAAGAGTGTCTCTCTTGAACCTGAGCTATCTGAAGTTATGAAAGCAGTGAGTTAGGAAGGTGATTCTATCCATCCTTCCTATTCAAGGCATGCCTTCATTTTCATTTCTGTGCTCCATATGAGTGCAGTTGGATCCTATGGCTTTCCTGAAAATATGTACACAAATAGATGACTTTCAAATCATATATGTGCTATTTCTGTGAGATGACAATAGCTTAAAACTATAATTGTGCCATCATGATGATGCCTCCCAATGCACTCTTCTTTATGAAGGTCCATAAAAGGAATTCCTTGTTAGATTCTTGGTCCTATGACTAATCTTTAGCCATTGTAAACTCTGAGTCAACTGTATATTTTACTGTTTAATAAAATGCTCAAACCCAACTTAGAAGACTTGTTGATGCATGGAAATGCGTTTTGTGGATCAACCCCAATATTGTCCTTGTTTCATGTCTCTTATTTTGATAGTTTTAAATCTGTGTTTTAATTGAGAGTCTTTTTTCTCTGTTTCTAAGTAACAGAAAACCCAACTTATTTTAATCAATGCTAAACAATTTCAGTTTGATTATGAGACTATAATTAGTCTTCAACCCTGTCAGGAATCTGAGAATGAATTAAATAGTACCTGAATATATAGAAAACACAAAAACATAGCTTCCAAAACTTAACCAGATTATAGAGACATCAAACTATCAGGACAGTCCCCTATTCCTCAAAATGTTGGAAAATTTGTCTTTAGCCTTCCAGCCCAAGATCATTTAACAGACCTTAAATGAAGCAGGAATTATGAAGGACTATCTTACTTTGTCTTGCTAAGCTATTAACTATCCTGCATCATGTGTCCTTTCCTGGGAAGTACTTTTGTCTGTAGATGAATTAGGGCAATTTTTGTCCAGTGGCTACCTTACTGTTACTGGAGCAACTCCATATGGAGGTTTGTTTGTTTGGTTGGTTTGCTTTTACAAGACAGGGTTTCTCTGTATAGCTCTGGCTGTCCTGGAACTCACTTTGTAGACCAGGATGGCCTTGTACTCAGAAATCCACCTGCCTCTGCCTCCTGAGTGCTGGAATTAAAGGCGTGCACCACCATGCCCAGCCTTTTCTTTTCTTTGCTTTTTTCTTTCTTTTTTTTTTTTTTTTTTTTTGAGATTTTATTTATTTATTATATGTAAGTACACTGTAGCTGTCTTCAGACACCCCAGAAGAGGGAGTCAGATCTCATTAAGGATGGTTGTGAGCCACCATGTGGTTGCTGGGATTTGAACTCTGCATCTTTGGAAGAGCAGTTGGATGCTCTTACCCACTGACCATCTCACCAGCCCCCCATATGGAGGTTTTGATGCTCGACTTCTTTGAACAATGAAGGGGATACTGTCAGGAGAGGACATGTCTCTAGTCAAATGATCTTTAATAATAAATCAATGTTAAATATCATATTCTTTGGACTTCTGATGTTTTTAAAGACTATTTATTTATATAAAGTATATCTGAACTGTTAAACCTTGACTACTCCCAACTATTTCTATTTGAATAATATTAAAAACACTTCATTATAATTAAGTCAGTATTTAACATAACCATGAGTTTACTATCTGGCCCTTAACTTGTGTCACTTAATCATCTTAAATAGTTTGTAATATTAGCTACTAGGAGGACTGGGTCTAAGCCTTGTATTCTTAAATGAGTTTCATAGGCACACTGCCTATCTAGGAGTAACAATATTAATTCCAAATTTTGTATCAGTATACAAACTGTATATTAATGAAACACTTAGATCTACATCAATATATGAGTTCTGCACTAATGTAACAAATTATAACTTCAATTTGCATCAATTATAAAGATTTCTACCAATGTAAGATTGTGGTTATACAATGCATTGTTTAGAAATAAATTTAGTAATTCATCCTATTTCCTCCCTGTTCAAAATTATGACTACTTCCAAATATCCCTTAAAATGACAACCTAGCTATAATTTATAAAATAACTGTAATCAGACACCCTAACCAAAGGATGGGATGATGACTCTCCACAACTCCTTCCTGATGAACAGGGGCAACAAAAATTCTTTAAAGAGGTGGGAAAATTAGAAAAATTGGTTAGACTTAAGAAGGCTAGCTTTACTATCTGTTATCCAGTCTCTGTGTGCTTAGAAGGCTCAGGGCTTGACTGAAGTTCTGATTGGATCTGTCTGAAAGGGTGGATGTAGCAAGTCCATTGGGAATCAGAAGCAATTCCTGAAGCTGTTTTGGGTCAATCTACCAAAACATGTACAGGAGAGGAATAATCTTTCCAAGGAAATTCAGGGCATTCTCACCAGAATGGAAGAAATTGGTGTACCAATGGCATACATTTTTTTAGTATTTATTCTTCCCAATTTACTGATTTTTAGAATACCCTCAGGCAGTTTTAGAAACCAACTTGAGCCATACTTGGTAATGAACTGGAACACACGCAAACAAATAAATATGGTGTGTTGTGAACAGTACAGCTGGCAAATGTTCCATAAGTAAGGGAGGAAAATGTACAGTTTTACCTAAAACTTTTTCCCAGGGCCAGCCTGGCTGCAGTTGTTTCTCAGAGAGTGATGACGGCAGCCATTTCTACTTTGGGACATTTCCATGTATAGAGAACACAGATTCTTACGTATCAATTATTCATGAGCTCATCCCCACAGATATAAAAAGGCTGTACAGAACAAAAGCATATGCTTTAGATAGACAAAGAGATCTTTACTCTCTGTGATCATGTGTTCTTGTTAAGAATGGAGTCTATAAAATGGCCTCAATGGTCATGCCATCTGCCCTGTTCAAAATGCAGCTTAGGCCGGCGATAAGACTGAGATCCCAGGGCCATGTTGCTTGGGTTTGAATAACAACTACATCAATTGTTACGGCTATAGACACGACTAAATGCCATACCTTCACTCTGCCCCAGTTTACTATCTGCAAAGTTGATTGTTGTAGCCATAATGTGGTGTGGTTCCCAGGGTGACTCAATGATGTAAGCTCTAAAACTGATCTATAAAGCACACTTTAATACTGGTGGTTCTTAGTAAGTATTATATAAATATTCACACCCCATCACCTTAACAAGATAAATTACCCTTGGCCATTTTGAGCTTTTCTCCTTCAAGAAGATTAATTCAGCAGTCAGGGTCTGGTCTAAACAAGATCAAGAGGCTGAAGAGAGAGAGAGAGAGAGAGTCCAGGATTTTGTGATATCATATATAAGGAAGTTATGATATTTTGTGAGGGACAGTTATTCTTTTAAGGAGCAAATTGTAACTGAAATAAAACTGATTGAGATAAATGGAGAACAGCACCACTTCTGAGCTCCGTCCTTCGAGCTTCAGTTAAGATAGGAGACGAATGTGACCTGCCCTTCCTCTAAGAAGCATGATGAGGGGAAAGTAAGCATAAACTCCCCCTAAATCCTGGAGTGTCCTTGGCCACTAGTTCCAGGTGTATCACCTACAAGAGCCTATGTTAATGTTTCCCCCTCAGACTCTGTGATGGATGAAATTGATTCTCCAAAATTATCTTCACTGCTCAAAATTATCCTTCTGCAGTTTAAATGAATCAATCCAGTTCATATTCATAACAACCAAAAGACTAAGTCAATATAAGAGCTCTGGTGCCTTGCGTGAGACTTTTATGAGTTACCAGTTTGGGTACATACAGTATCTGCAACCTGTAAAAAAGTAAAACTCAATAAAATGAAGTATATCTGTGTTTTATTTCTAAATGACCTATGAAACCTAGTATAAATACTGTCCAAATAATTACTGTATCCTATCATTTGGAAATAATGAAAGACCATTCATATTTAATAAAAATATTTTCCTGTGTTTAATCTGCAATTGGCTGCACTTATATGTTATACATTTATACATACCGATCATGGTGTCCTTTCTTCAAGTCCTCGTATGTACTGTAGTTTTTAATATACTGGATGTTTGTGAGAAGCCTTAAATTTATGAAGTCTTTTGGTATAATTCTTTCCATAGTTTTAATTCACTTTATGTCTCTGTGTCCTATTTTGGTGAGTCTATCACTGTTTCAAACATTTTTATTATACATAATAAAAATCATATTTGACCTCAGACCAGCTCCAAATAGAAGTGCTTTTTCTAATTCTCTATCCTCTTGTCTGTCAACAGCAGTGGAGACGAAAAGGAGATTGGTGGAAAGAGTGACCCTGGGAAACAATTTATTAGTGGCTGGACTTGAACAAGATGTTGACTGACAGTTCCTATGTGAGACAGTCGGAAGCAACTGAAGCAATACTCTGCAAGCACTAGAGCCTGGAAGGTTGATAGCCCTGAAGACATATGCTGTGGCCTCTGGGCCTGGCTCCTCCAGCTCCTATCTTAGCCCCCTCTATGAAGAACAAGTGATTGCAAGGAAGACGTACAGTAGACTTCCCATAGCCATGGGTGCTGCATCTGAAAATGCAGCGAGCCACAAACTAAAAACAGGAAAAAATACTTTTATTGAATATGAAGAGACTTCGGTTGTTTTTAAAGTGTATAATACAGTAATTATTTGCACAGTATTTGTACTAGGTATCATAAATCACATAGAAGTGAAAATTACTTTTATTGAGTTTTACTTATATTATACTTCGCATTGTATTTTTATTTCTGTAAACACTTTAAGTTTTAGTCAAAAATTCACAAATATGTTATGACTCTAGTTTCCTTTTTCCATCTCCTCTCATATACTGTATTTTTTAACATACTGGATGTTTGTGGGAATCCTTACATTTAGTGCCACAGACTGGATCTCACTTTGGGTCCCCCATCTGTGGGGAACGGGTCTCTTGGTTGCAGGTGAGAAAAGATTCAGCGGATGAGTGACAGACAGTCTACACGAGAGAGGGTGTAAAACTGAATGTATTCTCATAAAGTGAACACCAGTGTTATAAAGTATAGAGAACAAAGGGGTAGGATGTCACAGTAGGCAAAGTACATTGAAGTTACTTGACACAAAACAGAGGAATGACTTTAAAGGGACTTACAGGAACCAGATAATGTTTACAGTTAAGATAAAGCAGTTTTGCCTAGGGTCAGCTAAAGATAGGTAAGGATTTCACACCTTAGTCACAATTTGTGCTACTCCTTTGAGCCTTGTGAAAGCTAGCACCAGGGGGTTCCACACTAGCAGACCTTCTCATGAATAATGTAATATCACAACCCCCCTATTTCCTAGGTCTTGGTAATACTTGCATATGAAAGTAACCTTTTTACTGAATTTTGAGCTCCTGGCTTTAAGGAATTTTTAGGACTTTGGAACACTGGCTTTAAGGGTATGTATTTCACTTATGGTAAAAGTTTAATCTTTAAAGGCATTAATAATATTGCTAGCATGCGGATAGGGTTCGTGTATATAGATTATTGGAAATGCCAGAACTCCAGGCGGCTGAATCCTTTTGAGATTCTTTTCCTCAGGACTTCTTCAGATTTTTAGGCCCGTTGTGAGCCACCACTGAAGTAGGCGTGGCAATTTAATAAGTCTTTTGGTATAATTTCTTCCTTGTAATGTAATTCACTTTGTGTAGCTGGTCATGGCTTGGTGATGCTATCAATGTTTCAAACATTTGTATCATATTTTTCATGGTGGTCTATGATCAGTGATTTTTTTTTTGGAGGTACTAAAGACTGAACCCAGAGTCTCTTAGACACATCCTATTGTGGAGTTACATTCATCTTAATGATCAGTGATTACTCCTTTTACTATCCTTAACTATAGGGAGATGTGCTGAGCTACACTCATGTGTGGGGTCTGTTTGCACTGTCCCACTGACCATACACTTCCACATCTCTCTCCTCACAGGTGTCCTTATTCATAGTATTGGGTAATTTTATTATAGTTGTTTCTAAGAATTCAAGAAGAAGGTGAATGTCACTCATCTTGCTTTACAGACCTTTTAAATTATTTTTAATTGTGTGTGTGTGTGTGTGTGTGTGTGTGTGTGTGTGTGTCCAGGTAGCTAGGGAGACTAGCAGGTTCCCAGAGAGGCCATAAGCATGAGTTGGATTCAAACTTTCATATTGTTCATGGGATCGCTGATGAGTATTTTTTTTTATTTTCAAGAGCTTCTATTTCATCGTCACCAACTTATTGTTTGTAAGGGAGGAGGCTCAGCCATCCAGCTGTCATGATTTTTCACACACTTTCACCACAAATCAATCATTTGTAGCTTTTGATTGACAGTGAGGTGGACAGAGATGGAGAGGTGGCTCAGCTGTGAAGAGAGTGTGCCATTCTTATAGTGAGCCCAGTTCAGTCCCTAGGAATGGCACACTCTCTTCACAGCTGAGCCACCTCTCCATCTCTGTGTATGAAAGCAAAACTAACTTTGTTCTTATCACTGCATAGACAGAAAGTCAAATCACGGCAGCGTTCCATTCGGCCTGATAAAGAACAAACCCCAGAAGGTGTCATTTTTGAAGACTTCAAAAGGTCAGTGAAAAGTTTGAATCCAACAGAGATTGTGTCAGGGTTTCTATTCCTGCACAAACATCATGACCAAGAAGCAAGTTGGGGAGGAAAGGGTTTATTCGGCTTACATTTCCATAATGCTGTTGATCACCAACAGATGCAGAACTGGAACTCAAGCAGATCAGGAAGCAGGAGCTGATACAGAGGCCATGGAGGGATGTTCTTACTGACTTGCTCTCCCTGGCTTGCTCAGC
>NC_034598.1:87975357-87977461 GCF_900095145.1 Mus pahari | reverse complement strand
ACCAAAGGATGCAGGACTGGAACTCAAGCAAGCCAGTAAAGAACATCCCTCCATGGCGTCTGCATCACCTCCTGCTTCCTGACTTGGAGCTGGTGACTGCGTGGGAACCATCGCTCATGTGCCATTCTGAAAGCTCAGGGCCCTTGTGAATTATATGAACTGTACTTGACTTCTCACTGGTAAGGAGAACAATAAAACCTGGATGACAATGTTTGCTAACCACCATATTTACTGAAAATTCTCTTTTAAAAGTTTCATTTTAAAACACGTTTTCATACAATGTATATAATGAAATATTTTCCACTTCCCCCTTCAAATTCCTCATATCTACCTAACATGACCTCTCACAACTTCATATTTAAAAGATATTTTATTTTAAAGTGTGTATGTGTGTGTGTGTGTGTGTGTGTGTGTGTGTGTGTGGTGTCAGATTACCACTTTGGAGTTACAGGAGTTGGAGTTACAGGCAGGTGTGAACTGCTTTATGTGAGCACTGAGAACCAAACTCAGGCCCCCTGCAAGATTAGCACATATTTTTTAACTGTGGAGCCATATACATCTCCACTTTTGATAGCCTGCTAAGTCTGGCTAGAGCCACCCATGTGTGCATTGGTGTGGGGCCGTTCACTAAAGGACCTATCAGAGGCTACCTTCTCAATAAAGCACAATTCCTTCTTCTCCATCATTGTCAAGGACTCCTCAGTATTGAGTGGGGCTTGGAGATAATCTTCCCGATGTATGTCACAGTTTTTGCTAATGTGATACTATGTAAGCCTCAGGCAGGTAAACACAGTTGTGAAAGCATGGTTGTGATTGTGTCCAGAAGGTAGACTGTCGAAGCATCCCTTGCCCCGTTACTCTGGCTCTTACAGTTTTTGATCCAATCTTCTGTGATAGTTCCTAAACTTTGGTGGTGATGGGTGAATACAGATGTCTCATATAGGGCTAAGCGCCGAGTCTCCCATTCTCAACTCTTTGGCTAGTTATGCATCTCTCCGTAGATTGTTGCTCACTGCAAAAGGACCTTTTTCTAATTGAGGTTTCGAGTCCCCAGGATTATGAATATAATCAGAAACATTCAGAAGAGTGTTCAGCAAGATGCATAGCAGGCTCTTCCATAGGACCTATAACCTCCTCAGCCATGGACTTACAATACAAGGCATAAAATGAACTCCTCTGGAACAGGTCTCAGATCCAATCAGAAAGCACTTGGTTGCTCCATCAGAGTCATGCCACTGTTGCTTCAATGAGCACATTGTGCCTGGAGGATTAGTACTGTAGCATGCAGTACCTGCCAGTGGGTAGGATGACTGACATCTTTCTTCTCAGAACCTTCTTTAACATATTTTAGCACAGTAAACATTAGCCAGGGTGGAGGAAATGTTCTGTCCTACTGAGATTGACTTCTCTATGTCCTGCAGCTAAAGTGTGCGGTGTCTTCAGCAGTAGGGTCTTAGCATGGAATTATGGTAGGTAACAAGGGACAGTGGTAATGTTCTGTATGGTTCAAGACCTCTGAGGCCTCTCTGATTAATAAGTCATAGAGAAGTGTCCATGCTTTGCACTGCAATTTCCATGTACTAGCCCATGTCCTATAGTAGTGATATTATTCCCCCTGTCAGGGTAATTCCATTTGAACTTTTCAAATTTGCACCTTGAAATTAGCATATTAAAGAGATGGTTTCCACAGACCTTTCCAGGCATCTTTAGTTTTCAGCTATACCCACTCACCACCCTGTCTTCCCTTTTTTTTTAAACTTATTTTATTAGATATTTTCTTCATTTACATCTCAAATGCTATCCCGAATGTCCGCTATACCCTCCCCCACCCTGCTCCCCTGCTCACCCACTCCCACTTCTTGGCCCTGGCATTCCCCAGTACGGGGCATATAAAGTTTGCAAGACTAAGGGGCATTTCCCAATGATGGCTGACTAGGCCATCTTCTGCTATATATGCAGCTACAGACACGAGCTCTGGCGGTACTGATTAGTTCATATTGTTGTTTCACCTATAGGGTTGCAGACCCCTTCAGTTCCTTGGGTAATTTCTCTAGCTCCTCCACTGGGGTCTCTGTGTTCTATCCTACAGATGACTGTGGGCATC
>NC_034598.1:87973722-87975237 GCF_900095145.1 Mus pahari | reverse complement strand
TTTTAGAGAGGAATGAAGTATCCACGTGTTGGTCTTCCTTATTCTTGATTTTCTTGTGTTTTGGAGATTGTATCTTGGATATTCTAGGTTTCTGGGCTCTTGTAGTTGCCTTTGCATGGCTTGATAAGTGAGAGCTACTTGCCTCAGCTCTGCTTTTAGCAGACCAGGGTACTAGCATGAAACCTTCTCTTTCAAAGTTCATACCCACCATCAGGATATGGTCTCCACATCCCATTTCAGACATCTGACAGCATTTTTTAAAGGGTTGGTTAGAGTGTGGTGTTGGAAGAAGGTAGCTAATTTATTTTAAATGCAGATGCATCACATTCTGCTCATGTGGAATTCTCAATCGGTATCACGGGGGAAGGGTGATAGTGCTGTGGTTTTTTTTGATGTGGACCCAGAAGAGAAAGAAACTAGAAAATGGTGTGAGACCATGGTGTGAGGACAGACAGTGAGTGTCTGGGCATGTCAGGCTGTGCCACAGAGTGAGCTGGTGGGGGTGTAGGCTGTGGGAATAGCTGGAGGTGTGGGAGTGCCAGGCAACCCTGGATATCTGGGCTGTGAACTATGGGCAAGCAGCACTGATCCCCTGAGAAAGCACTGGGAATGTTCTGTTTCCATCCTGGGCTGGTTCACAGAGAAGGAGACAAGTGCACACAGCCTGAAGCCTGCAGGCCATGAGGAGATGGATGGTGTGCAGGCCTGCAGAGATGGCACAGGGATGTATGGGTGCTTCTCCTGTGCTCATGCCCATGAAATGTTGAAAGGCAGGGCAGGAGCAGTGGCAGCGGTTTGGGGGAGAAGTCCTGGGCAGAGAGAGAGGGAGAGAGAGGGAGAGAGAGGGAGTGGGTATGCATGCACAAAAGAGAGCAAAGGGGCAGAGACAGAGAGCTGCTGGAAAGCAGGGCGGTGTCTCAGCAAATAGTGTTCCAGGCAGGGCCTAAGGGGTGGGCGGAGACCTGCTTTTTCCAGTGGCTAGCCAGGAGCAGAGTAAGTGGCTACAATTGGCAGGGCAAGAGAGTGAATGGGGGAGAGGGGAACCCTACAGAGTGCTAGTGGGAGAGTTCTTTTTTGTTTTGTTTTTTTTTGTATTGTTTTGGTTTGTTTTACCACTTTTTATTAGGTATTTACTTCATTTACATTTTAAATGCTACCCCTATACCCTCCCCCGCTCCCCTACCCACCCCCATCCCTTCCTGGCCCTGGTGTTCCCCTGTCCTGGGGCTTATAAAGTTTGCAAGACCAAGGGGCCTCTCTTCCCAACGAAGGCTGACTAGACCATCTTCTGCTACATATGCAGCTAGAGACATGAGCTCTGGGGGTACTGGTTAGTTCATATTGTTGTTCCACCTATTGGGTTGCAGAACTTGGGTACTATCTCTAGCTCCTCTATTGGGGGCCCTGTGTTCCATCCTATAGCTGACTGTGAGCATCCACTTCTGTGTTTGCCAGGCACTGGCATAGCCTCACAAGAGACACCTATATCAGGGTCCTTTCAGCAAAATCTTGCTG
>NC_034598.1:87921756-87973711 GCF_900095145.1 Mus pahari | reverse complement strand
TGAGCCTCTGGTCAGGAAAGGCTCTGGTGTCCTTGTTCCTGCTGTCACAGGCCCCTCACTATTGGATTGGAGCAGCTGTTGTGTTTCACTCTCCAGTGATCCTTAGATCACTTGGGCAGTCTGCTAGGGACCATGGGGGTGTCCGCCGAATCCATGCCCTAGGTGACCTGGGGGTCTGAGTTTTAATCAACAATCTAGTTGATTCTAATGAAAGAGATCTGTGTTAAACTATATCAAGGGACATTTCCTCCAGTTCCAGTCCAGTTATCAAGCTCCGTTTCAGCCAATAAAGTCTGTTTCTCTTCCACACTTACCGTTCGACAATGAAAACAGCTCAAGCTACAGAGTTTCTATTTTTAGACTACTCTAGACACCCCAAGAAGCTGTTTTGGACTTTGGAATTTTAATTTTTCAGCTACCGCCCCTCCTCTACTACTTTATCATGAAATAACTCTAACACTATAAACATATTTACATAAAGGAGTCCTTTGCAGAGAGATAAAAAATATAGTGTCTAGATTTTTTTTTTTTAAATCACATCGCTAAGGATTCATTTTTTACCTCCCAGGTGGCAGTGCAGTGCGGTCTACACAGGAAGAGCCTCATTTAAACCAGCGCCTGAGGAAAAAGCTCACTGCTCCAGTGAGCCCCAGACCCCAACATGCCCCCTAGTGCACCTTTCTTCAGCCTCTGCTTGTCAGCAGCACTGCCACCTACTGCCAGAAACCCCCAAACCTCTTCTCTGAATGGCTGCAGTTGTCCACCGGCCACCTTCTCACAGCCACTCTTCACATCTATTTCCACTAAGACTGAACTTAGGCCTGATCTCTCAATCTTGCTTTAGTCCTCCGGGGGCTTTCTGTTGCCAGCGAGATGAATTTTCAATGCTTCAAGATGGTGACCAAGCTCTCTCAAGTGTAATGCCCGGTTCAGCCTCTCCCATATCATCCCATCTTTCTCTCCCTTTATGCCCTGGTTGTACTGAGCTAATCCTACTATTTAGTATAGCTTTGACTTCCACACACAAGTTTTTCCTGAAATTATTTCTTTCTTCATTTTACCTGGTTTATTCATTTGCATCCTTTGAAACTCAGACTACCTTCGTCACCTTAAAGAGTCACATTAAGAACGTTAAGGGAGCTCAACTCTATTCCTCCGTAGCCCCTGAACTCGTTTTCCTGCTGTTTCTCTGAATCCTTGTGTGCCTGGCATTAAATCCTCAAAGTGTGGGTGGGTAGCAGTTGCTTCTATTTATCCATCCCCACAAGCTACTGGAAGCCCTTGGCACATGCCGAACATTCAAGAAAGCAGTTCCTGCACTAAATTTGAGATCTTCATCCCGAGGTTGGGGACACTAATTAGTATTAAAATGCACAAAAAAAGCAGGTGTCCAGGAAGGAACTACAGAGAAAACATGGCCTTGACAATCCACCAATGGGATAATTATTTCTAAATAAGTCAGATGGACCATAGTTGTTCCTGAAAGATGCCCAAACAACCAGTCAGTTCTTTGGAAACAACAGCCAGTTGGCATCACGAACACCCAAACATTCAACAAGTCATCCCACTGGGCTCGTGGCACTTCAGCAGGTGTCTGTGAAGCCTGTGATTAAGGAGTTACTGATCACATTTGTTCACTTCTCCTTCTTCCTTCTTCTTGCCTTTCCTCCACCACACAGGAAACCTACGTTGTGGCATCTCCGCACTTGTGTGGAACCAGAAATGGAGATGCATGTGCATTTGAGAAAAAAAAAAAAAACCGCTCCGAACCCAGATAATAAACACAGAATCCATGGAAAAGCCTCCATATGAAAGAGTAAGTTGAACCAAGTTTCTGTGTATGGGGGGGGGGGCCTTTCAGGTTCTGGACACGTGGCCTCCCTGTCTGAATGGACAGAACGTCTGAATGAGCAAGGGCAGCTAACAGCAAGCCAAACAACACGGCCATTCTCACTCTGCTCAGACCATCGTTCGGAGGGGCCTGCTCCAGGGACGGACTCTCCATGCTAAGTAACTCCTATTCTTCATTCATGTTGACTTGATGGCTGGAGCCAGGTGAAAAGACAATTAACCCAAACAGCCGAACTGAACGTGAAGCTTCGCTAACGAGGTGGTTTGCTTTCTAAGCCCAGTGGGGCATTGTAAGACCCTGAGTGAGTGCCACTTTCTGGAACCGCGTCCTTTATGCAAAGGGAGAATTATTAAAGAAGATGGGGGTGGGTGGCAAAGGAGTCCTTTGGTGAGCTGCTTTCCACTTTGGTGGTGGTGTGTGCTTTCTTGCAGGCGACTTTTGGGCAAATACTGCATCTTCGGCCAGGAGAAGTTGGCGGAGTACAAAAGGGCTTTTGAAGCAGCGAGTGTAAATTCAGACTCCTTTTCTTCCTTCCTTCCTTCCTTTCTTCGCCTCCTCTCTTCTTCTATGTCTGCAGACCGCTCAGTGGAAATAATAAGCACCATTGCTTGCCGTCCGCCTCCCATGAATTACTCAAACATCAAATGCACCTCGAGAAAGGAGGCACGCTTTATTCTCTTCTGCAAAAGTCTCTTTCCCATTCTTTATTTACATGTTGGGAAGCTAGCAATAGACATCCCATCAACACACACACACACACACACACACACACACACACACACACACACACACTCACACACGGCCATTAAACAAATTAAAAGGGATGGGGCTGACTAACGTAGTACTCTTGGAATCCTCAATTTGATTAGTCTGAGTTTAATACACAAAAGCTGGAGTAGGAGGGGCCAACTGCTCTTTAATAACCTGCACAATTAAATTATGTGGATGAATCTAACTATTCTGTGCTTCTTAACAGAGTCCTATTATCTGATTATTTATAAACGAAAGTTGTTTCTTCGGCTTGTTTCTGAGCTTGCCCCTGCAAGACTCCCTCCCCGTGGCTGATTTACGTTTCAGTGGATGTTTCTTTCCCCTTTCTGGAATTGTTTTTCTGTGTCATGAACATTTTCTTCAAAAATTTTCAAATAGTTTTAGCTTCTTGGGAGCTCTTGTCTTTCGGGCCCTCTTGAAATCTGGGTCCAGGAAAGGTAGTGTAATTAGGAAATGCTTTTCCCTTGCAGAGTTGTTCAAGAACATTTGGGGGTGAGCTTGGCTTAATTGTCTTAATGCATTTAAGAATGTGGAGAGCATCCTGCTCTTTTCTCTCTGGGGGACTCATGACTCATGAGGTCTGGAGGCTGTACAGATGGCTCACTGGCTAAGGATACATAGCACTTTTTCAGAGGGTCAAGTTCTGATCACTAGCTTCCAAGTCTAGTACCTCACAATCTCCTGTAACTCCTGCTCCAGGTGATCTGAGGCATCTGACCTCCACGGACACACACACACACACACACACACACACACACACACACACACACACACACACAAATTCACACCTCAAAAATAATGGTGGCAGTGGTGGTGGTGGTGGTGATGATGGTGATGATAATTATAATGATGATGGTGATAAATCTTTAAAAGGATCGAGCTTTAAACATTAAAGGGCTATTGTGTCTGAAACTGGAATAGTGTGGCTTGATTTTTATAGGAATCAGGCTGCTATGCCGTGTTTATTTCTCTCTATGAGTATTGCTTGTTTTAGATGGAGTCTTGCTATTTGCTCAAGTTGACTTCAAACCCACAATCCTGTGTTAGCCTGCTGTGAAGTTAAGATCATAGAATTGTGGGTATTGATGACAACACCTGGATTACAAATTATCATTCTTTTATGAGGAGAGTATGTCTGTCATGAGGGATTTTTTCCTCCCTCATGGTTGGAATAGAATTCAAGCCATCACATATTCAGCATAAAATTTAACATCTCCAGCCCTCCACACATAAAGAAATGTGAGACTTCTGCTGACTTGACTTAAAAGTCACAGTGCAGGCAGATGCTGTCCTAATAGAAGAATATATAGTTCAGGGAATATCATCCCAGGCTACAGAGTGGTGGAGTAAAAAATTGAACAAGTGGCACAGATACAAAGTGTGCAAGAATATTTTTTCCTGCTATCTTCTACTGCAACTGCTACTGGGCCAGATTTGCTCTTAGGAAATCGGGATTACCTGTTTCTGCCCCAGGTGCAGATGAGCGAAAAGTAGTGAATTATTGGGGGGTAGGGGGTGGGGGGCGGGGATCACTGTCAAGTGCAGACAGTGGCAGCTTCTTACTGGCACCAGAGCTCTGAGATTTCAATATGGTCTCCCCACTAGGCTGTCAGATTGTACTTTGTTTTAGTGGAGAATATTTGGGGAGGGAAGAGTCGAGCCAGACAGTGCGGTGTCAATCTCAGCTTCTGTCCCGACTCACTTGGGTGGGGTTAGATGTGTTATACACATCTCTATGCCTCAGTCAGCTTCCTCAGGAATGGATAATAATGATCCCACAAGAAGTTACTATCAGAGTTGAACTTCCCCCAAGGCTGAGGGACCCTCATAGAAAAGACAACAAAGAGAAGCAAGTGCCAGAGGAAAAGGTGGATTGTTGTAGAAAGTTGTCCTCCAGACACAACGTGACTGAGGCTGTTGTGCTCTTGAATTCATAGTAGCCATGGTAACCTACGAAAGGTCTGCATGAGAGTGGGCATGGCAACGCACTATTTTGGAGAGGATAGGGACTCACAAGGCTGCACCACTTCCCTGAGGAATTATTAACAGTTTCTGGAAGAGGTGAAGAGATTTTCTTCAGTGGTGTAGCCACTGGTATGGTATCCTTGTTTTTGTAAAGAACCTCTTAACCATACTTCTCAGAATAGCCCCGAAAGAACCTCCTTGGCTCATACGAAGAAATAGAAAGTTGAAAGACAGATGTAAGATTATACAACCAGGTCAGACGTGTGAACTTCTGCTTCTTCCACCATTGAGCACATTCTATGTTCCTGCAACCCAACTCATATGTGCTTTACTCTCTCCTGAGTATTCTAACCCTAAAATGGGAGTGAATGGGAATGGTAAACCACAGACTGTGGATGTGAATTATCTGATTCTTTAAACAAATGGACTTATTTTATTTACCATTTATACACTACAAATTTCTCAATATTCTTCAGCTCCCCAAGAGTATTTGCTGGGAGTAAACAGTGAAGCAGTTAATGGCTATATCCCAGAGGTAGCAGAGAATGAAGAATGGGAATGGTAAACCAGCAGGAGGGGACAGAGAAAAGCATCCTTCAAGTGGCTGATGAAGCTGCAGGGTCATAGACACCTGACAGGAAGATGCTTATCAAGTTCAGTGAACTCAAGGGTAGCCAGTGTTCTGTGTCCAATGTGCTCATGTAAAGAGCTGAACTTCAATATGTGATACCGTAGCTCTTGTTAGCCCGCAAAGGCAGCACTGTTAGTCATGAGCTGAAAAATCTCAAAAATTGGCTGCAGTCTAGATTCACATCTGATGCAGAGCAAAGGCATGCGGACCCTGGCTTTCTTCTTTCTGTGAAGCAGAGGGAATGCTTCCCTTTACTTAAGGCCACCCCCAGTCCCTAAAGATGTCTGAACATATCTAGTACACTAGTGACAAAGCTTTATGAAAGGGAAAGATCAAGTTCTCGCCGTGGCCTGATCTGGTAGAATAAGGTGAGAGGAAATTAAATGGGAGATCCAAGTGTAGGAGTCACAACTGTAACCAAGAGACAGAGAGGTGGTAAGCAAAGTTACACACAAACGCTTCCTCTTAGCAACGACAAGAATTATAGAGAAAGAAAGAGGACTGTTTGCTTAATGAAAACCATTGGCACAAGAAGAAAAACCATGGGTGTCAGATGAAAGTTACAAAGAGCGTTCAGTTTCCTTTCCCACCACGGTCTAGCATACAGGAGAAAGTCAAAAGCTGTCTTGGCATAGGAGTTACCAAATTTTCATCTTGGCAAGAACTGTGGTGATTGGTGGGCAGGGGCGTTATTGTCTGAGTCTAGGATTAAGGAGAATCCGATTTTCTTTAAAAACCATAGGGTGCCCACAGATGGTATTTCAATGAGCACTCTCCTTGAAACTCAAGAGGCAAACCAAGAAAGCTGGAGGTCATAGGAGGCCATGTGAATTCAGACTTACTTCTTATTGCTGGTTCCTTTGTTTATCAGTGAGGGCATGAGATTGACGAGTCCACAGTCAAACATACTTCATTATCTTATAAATATTCCATCTAGATGCCATTAAGAATGAAATGCAATTACCCGGATTTTATAAAATTTGTAGCAGCCATTAGGGTGCTAATTTCTAGCTCCAAGAGCTACTCAGTTCCTGGATAGAAGAACACATACTTTGAAACTTTGTTTAAAGAAAACTCTGTCTATGAAGTTCAATTATTGAGCAATACAAACCAGCACGACCATGCAGGTCAGTTGGTGGAAACACGAATGATTAACTCATCGGATATGAGTTCAAGAGATACTCTGGGTGGAATTCAGATTCTATGCACAAACTAGGCTGATGTTAGCTTTAGAGTTGGGAAATTATGCCATGTTCTTTTGAAGAAATTTCCAGGAAAAAAATCCAAAGCTCTTGGAAAGAGTTCATAGAAAGTCACTGAAAGAGAACAACAAAATCTGGGGATGGTTGGTTAGAAAATGAAATGTCATCAACATGTCTGGACTTGATTCCCAACACAGCAGTGAAGCATCTCCCCCGATGGAGGCTTGGCTTGGGGGTCGTGAAACCTTCGGCAAGGCCTTTGCTTTTCTGAGTCTCTATTTCTCTATAAATACAGATATACATGTTATTGGAGGGCAGTGTCTCTCTCTGTGTGTGTGTGTGTGTGTGTGTGTGTGTGTATGTGTGTGTGTCTGTGTTTACAAAGCAACTGGGAACAGAGAGTTCTACAAATTAAAGCAGTTATTATTATTGCCATTATTGATTTTGTAACTTAATTCTGTCCACTCAACTGCATAACTGCCCTTATTTCTATTGTTCGGATTATCACCTCTACCGTCCAAGTCAGAAATCTACCCAGCAGGAGACACGCCTGACTCATGAGTCCTGGGATCTTCTCTTGCCTACAATTTGGGAAGTGAAGGAATGAGTTTCTAAACTTGGATGAAGTGGGGATACTCCAGGCCAGTCCCTTGGTTGAGAGTCATTGAGAAAGGCAAAGAGCCATCAGTGAAGTCCCCTGAGAGAAGGTGCTTGGTATAGTCTAGGAGCAGAGACCTGTGTGGCAGCAATAACTAACAGAAAAGATAAAAGATGCTTTGTGTTTGATGAGCAACCTCAAAAAAGTCACTTGACTCTTTTGAATTGGTTGTACTAGAGGATCTATAAGATACCATGCTACCTAAACTGGATTGTCAGGAATATTAGGAGAAGGGTTGCTTGTGTGCGTGTATGTGTGTGTGTGTGTGTGTGTGTGTGTGTGTGCATATGTTTTACTCCTCTAAATTGAAAGGAGTTTTCCTTGTAAGATATCCTTGGGCTCTGAAATAGTTTGCTACCTTATCCACTACTACATACACAATGTATGTTCACAACTGCAACATATACTGAACTGAAGTGAGTACATTGGTGTCCAACTGAGAGATAAAAAGAAAAGGGTTAGAAGTGGGGCCAGAGGATTGGACTGAGCATTCCATGAAGTTGAGTACTTTGCTGAGGAGTTTGTATTCTACAGGACTACACAAACTCCTGGATTCAGTCCCTAGTGTGGTTTAAGTCCGATGTGGTAGAACATGCTAATTTCAGCATTTGGGAGTTTGAGGCAGGAGTGCCAAGAGTTCAAGGCAATTCTTGGCCATACACATAGTTTGAGGCCAGCCTGTGCTACATGACCTCTCACCTCAGAAATAAAGCAAAACAACAGAAACAAAGATAAGGAAAAGAACTCCAGCTTAGATGAGTGCACTAGTGCCTGCCTTTAGTCTGTGTCCCTCCCAGCTTTGGGATATGTTGCCACTGGTGGTAACCATACGGAAATCACATATACATTATGCATTATACATATATTATAAATATGCATTATCCTCAGCTCAAAGAACTTGTTATCTTCTCACTCTAGTTCCAGAATTCTTAATGACTCTAAAGTTTCCTTTTATGCTTAATCTGCTCATTACTCCATTTGAAAGAGTGTCATCTTTCTTAGATGGCTTTTCAGAATGTATGTCTTCCGATTCAATGGAAACCTTTTTTAAAAGGCTTCCAATGTGGCGAATAAAAGAATAAAGTACCCATCATTCCTATTTTTCCTCTTACTCCCCAATAAAGACATATGCACATGTGAATTTAGGAAAATTTAAAGCATGGAAGTTGTATATAATTAAGTCATAAGAGAGAGTAAGAGCTGTTGAAAACCAATCATGGTATTCCTACACACATTTATGCACGTTCTGACATGTTCCTGAGGTCAACAGTGAAGGAGAGGCAGTTTGTCACTTCCACTGAATTTGGCTGGAGCGCCATTGTAAGGTTACTCCCAAACGTAGGAATTTATCAGGATTCCAGTGAGTCTAAAATAAGATTCTGCTTAGAGAAATGACTGACATGTAAATCAAGGATCTGATCATAATGGTCAGAGCCTAAGTAGATGGGAGGTTAATAAGGGGATGCTTAAATAAGCATGGCTGACCGTGGGCATGACTCTCATGACAATGGAGCTTAATACACTTTGCCAAATTTGCCTGAACTTAAGAAAGGACTTTGGAGATGTCAACTTGAGGCTTCATGTCCATTTGGGGAAATTAGGTTGTGCCACACTGGATTAGTCCTGAACTTCTGCCCTAGAGAAGAGTCTGGTTTGGGGGATCATACCTATGAAGGATGGTGTCAGGTCCATGTTCTCACGCGTCATGAATTGTTTCTTTATGTGGCCTATGGCTTCTCAAGATTGTAAGCACCTGATGTCAGGCCTGGGCCTGGATTTTCCAGTGCTGTTCCCTTTGTTGCTGACTAGGCACAAAGTAGTTGAAAAGCTAACTTAACAAGATTTTTTCCCCCCAAGGAATTTGTTAAAGGAGAACAGGAAGGGATAGTCCATCCATTTGCTGTGTTATTTGAGTCTGAGGTCTTGCCAGCTGTTGTCTTCACACAGTCTTTGTACCTCCAAGACCTGTTATTGCCTTGAACATGCACCTGTATCCTTCATCACATCATAGATGGATTTCAGTGTGAGCTCTCCTAACACTCCTCTTCCCCCTAGGCATGAAGTTCATCCAGCAAGGCTGTGTCACCTCTTTAAACATTGCCACCAACTGGGGACTGAGCATTTAAATATCTGAGCCTGTGGGGGGCATTTCTCATGTCAACCACCATAGTGGGCCAAAGTGACCATGACTCAAATCACACAACATGTCACTGGGATCTGGAATTGACACGAAGACCAACCAAAGGAGCACATATAATTGTACTTCAGTACTGTTTTTCCAGGTCTGTAGTATGAAGAATAACTTTACGATACATCCACAGCAGTATTTGAAATGTTGAAACTCTTCTCTTCTAAGGGCATTTAATTAGTAATGGAAAGTGGAAACCCAGAATCGACACCTTGCAGACAGGACAAAAGACAGAATATCTAGAAAAGGTGACACCTCTTCCTGCCTATTGTGCTCACTGCCACCTATGTCTGCTCACAAGCAAGGGTAGTCTGAAGCCCAGGACAGGAGAGCCTTGCTGCATAGGGGGCAATAAAGCTTGCATGAAGCAGGGGTGGCTTTGTTCCTTGAAGCTCAACTTGTATCCCGGAAATAACGGGTTTCCTGATTCCTTCCACTCACTGCACATCACACCTCAATCTGTCATTGATTGGGCCTAGATGAAGCACCCTTTCCACGGAGCAGGATCAATTTAGCCAATTTGTCAGACTTAGATGCTGCTGAGATCCCTTCCTTCAAGGCCAGGATCGGCAAAGGGGCAAACATCGTGCATTGCTCTATTTAATTAAAGCTGCTCCGGGTTCAATTAGTAAAATTCTTTCCATCATTGTCTGACAGTTCTGTAAGCAAAAGGAACCTCTGATAGACAACAAATGTCAAATGGTGCTACCAAGCCAAAAAGGGCAGCTTCTGGGGCGAAATAGGTTTTTTTTTCTCCTCCTTTAATAGAAATGGATTTCAAATGTAATTTGCCGTTGCTACCTGGTGAAAGGCCATCTCTCCCCATGAATCTGTGGGATGCTGAGAGGAGCTCTGTTTCCTCCCAGAAAGCTGTGTTTCAAATTAACTTGTTCAGATGCTAAGTAGAGGAGCAGCCTTGCTGACAGAAGAACAATTACTTTCTCTGGGCCACCTCCACGCTGGTTCACTCAGCTCGCCTTATGTTCCAAACCTTGGCTGGGTCTTTTTCCACAGTAGTTCAATATTGTGCAGGCTGAGTGATTTCATTTCAGCCAAATTGGTGGCACAAAAGATGAAAGGCTGGTGATCCTGTCATGAGGTGCCAGGTTTACACAACCTGCCTTGGGAGCTCGTGACGCTGGGAGGAAAGCTGAGAAAGATGGAGCAGACTTTCCTTAGCCTCCTGTTCAGGAGTCCGTGCATACTCTCAGGGGCTTATGCACACGTGTCAGGCACATCTGGCTGGGCATCTGAGTCCCCCCAGAGCTATAACTGAAAGTGTCTTTAGGTGCAAGGTCCTGTTAGCTAAGGCTCCAGTCTCTCCTCACATCTCTGGCTAGCCTTACACTGTACATCCTTGGGGAGCTGGAGGCTTGAGAATTCTTTTGTGGTGTTGTCTCAGGAGGCAGTAGCCTATGCTGTGGATACCGAACTTAAAGTAGAAGATGGCAGGCAGGGATGGGGGTACCAGAGTGGTCTTACATGCTATCTCCACTCTCTCACTGCAGACACTGATGGATCAAGAGGCGCTGCCTCTTTTCCAAGTGCTGCCGGTGCGGTGCCAACTCTCTCTCTCGGGGAACACAGAACAAAGGCACACACTGGATCTTCACAGTTTAGAATGAGCGTAATCAGTCTTGCTCCATATATAAAGCACAGGCAATGTTGTGCATGAGCAATAAAACCTACCAGCTGCTCTGCATTGGAAGGGGAAAGGAAGGGCTTGGGGAGGGGAGGGGAGGGGCTGAAGATTTCTTTCATTTCTTCTGAAATAGGTGGGAACAGATTCAATAATAGATTCCTACAGAAAGAGAGGGCAAGAGGGCAAAAATATACTGGTAGATAATGATGTTCAACGATCAGCTTTCTAAGGAAGACAAACTCAAGCTATTCTTGGTTAATAGGTACATAAGGTTTTTCATAAGCCAGCAGGCAATCTGTGTACATTGATTGTTTCACATGCCAGGATTAACAAGGCTTTCTTTAAGGATTCAGAAGGTATGGTCAACTTGTCAACGATGAATTTAATTATGTTCAAGAGTAACTGAAGGATGACTTTAAGAACACATTTTCTGAGAAATTGGCAAGCTAGAATGTTATTTCCAGTAACATCATTTATTATTGTAAACTGACACGTGCTTCCACTTCTCAAGCACCATCCTCTGAAAAAAAAAAAAAATGAGTTCCAAGATATTAGGAGAGTGTCTCTAAGTGGCATAAATAGTATAAATATGATGCCAAGTGTGTTTTCTTCCTGTACGATCTTTTTGAGACTTTTGAATGTTGATGTCTATGAGATTCTCTCAAAGTAGGAGAGGGTAGTTTGTGCCTCCAAAGTGTCGTTGATATTTTTTCCCTTTTCTAGTGACTAATCTGCACAGTGAGCATCCAGCAAAACACAATTTGAAACATAGTAGTGTAAGGTCCCCAGGACTTGCTTCTAAATGATGTGGCTTGAAGTCAGCCTTTTGATGTGTAACTGTGTGGGAGTTCTAAGATCATCCTTCTAGTTGGGATTCCAACTTAAGATGCTTGTTTTTCTTCATCACTTGGGGAGAGCTCAGCAGCAAGAGCAGCAGCAATTCTACCCCATTCTGAAAGAAGGTGGCAGCCATTGTGTGTCATGGGATTGGATTCTGTGACAGTGGAACAAATAGCAGTAGACCTGAGGTGGTTAGCAGATGCCACACCTGCAAGGTGTCAAGGGTAGATTTCGCAGGTGGTCACTGAGGCTTGCCACCATCATTTTACAAACATGGGAAACTGAAGTTAAAGACTTCATATTCCACAGTATGATTGTGTAGTCAGTGGTGGATCTAGGAATCAAATAAACCTAGATAGTGTGTCTGGAACAAAATGTTGCAATGTGACTTTTACTCTCTGCACTGTGTTGACAATTGGAGATACCATGGCTCATCTGGGGTCACGCCATCGTTACACCTCTGCACTTTATTTTCAGATGGATAGAAATCACCAAAGTACGAAAGTGACTTTGATTAAAATCTAATTGCTTTTTGGAGGTATAAGCTGAAATTCAGTGAGAGTTTTGGATATCAAGTGGCTCTTCAACAGGGGGTTTTAGTGGTAAATGTAGAGAGCCCTGGGTTTGAAGTATCCTTTAAAGTTCTTTGTTGCATTTCTTGCAAATGGAACTAAAAAGTCTCAAACCACTTATTCTTACCTTGCTGTCAGATAGAGCAATCCTACAAGTTATCTATAAAATGTATAAAACCTCTCCTTTCATTATTTGGGCAAGAGTGGAGAGTTCTGGAAAGTTTTGATAATTGGGATTTTATACACTTCTCTAAAATCTATTCTACTTTGTTTCACATTTTCAGAAATAAGACCGAGACAGATTTTGAGAAGAGCTGAAGCTTATTTTTTTTTTTAATTTAATACTTTCTGCCCACTTCCTCCTATTCTTCAAACAAAGAAAGCTGGATGGTTATTCCCACTCATTCCTGGAAAACCCTTGGCACCCGGTCCCTTTATCAAACACCATGAGGTAGACATGCCAGGTGAATCCTGTCCTGTCATTTCACATCAGGGTGCCTCATCCCAAAGGAACACTTTTGGATTAGATAACCTGGTTTGTGATGTAGATTATAGACTCAGCGTTATATGGTTAGTGACTCAATCAACAAATACTAAGGAAAGTTGACTATATAAACTCCTTCTGGAGAGGGTATCTTAAACATATGCCAACTAAAAATTACGAGTTCTTGCTATCAAAGAGTTGGGGAGATGATATAAATATTCAGAGTCCTAGAATACAGTAGATGGGCATGAGAAATACAATAAATAAACATAATGAATTATCAGAAAAGAAAACTCTGAACAGAAAGGGAAAATTAAATGGATGATAGTGTTTGTAGAAGGAAGTATGTGATTTTTAAATTAGAGGACAGTCGTGACAGGAGTTGGGGAAAAATCTGGCTCAGATGGCTTGACAGAATTAAAGTAAAGACACAGTCAGAACTAGATGACACATTTAGAATAGCTCATGAATGGCTTGGAGGTCACTGGACCACAGACTCATTCATAAAAACACTGGAAGCTTCCTGAATGTAGGAGAAACACTTCTGGCTCATCATTGTAGGTGGATCATCCAATACATAGCACACCTGTGAGAGAGCAGGTTGAATGTTTGATGCAGAAATAAATTAATCCACTTTCCTCCCTAGTGCTGGTGTAGCAGTACTGTTTGTAAACACAGACCATTAGATAGAAGCAATATGACCTTGGTGGAGAAGAGTTACAAGGCAGAAAGGCAAAAACACAACTGCTTGTTTGAAAATCAATCAATTGTATCAACTTAACTTTGGTCTTTATACATCTGTTCTTAAAAATCCAACAGGATCCTCAGTAACAGTATCAGGTATGGACCTCTGGGACACTCTACTGCCTCTTTCCCCATGCTTAATCCTGCCCCACTAGTCCTCTCTCTCTCCCCTCTCCATCTCATGGAGTAGATATTAAATCCAAATTTTAAGAAGTGGTTGGCTACATCCTTTTTATTTTATTTTATTTTATTTTATTTTATTTTATTTTATTTTATTTGTTTTTTTAAAGACAGAGACAGGGTTTCTCTGTGTAGCCCTGGCTGTTCTGGAACTTACTCTGTAGACCAGGCTGGCCTCAAACTCAGAAATCCACCTGCCTCTGCCTTCCAAGTGCTGGGATTAAAGGTGTGCGCCACCACTGCCCAGCTGTTGGCTACATCCTTAATGTCTGTGTCACTATTACACTGATAGGCATAACTCGCAGGCAAGCTGTTATTATAGCTCCAAGTTTGTGGCTAGGTGAGATTGAGGATTAACTTTCCTCTATGGTAGCTTATAGAAAACACATTTTAACACTATGAATGTTAGCCAGTAGTAGTGAAGCTTCAAGCTGAGCACCAGCTTGACTTCTCCATGGTCTATGCCATAAGTTTGTGGTGTCTTCAAACAATAAAGTCCTACTTCCCTGAGACTAGATAGATCTTGGGTCCCCAAGAGAAACCTATTATTGTTGTTCTAGTAAGTGAACATAGCAATACAACGACTTCCAGTGACACACTGCTATAGCCACAGACCAGTGTATCTGTCACTCACTCCTCATCAGACAAGCCTCTCTGTACCAAAGATGCAGCTAATACAGAAATCCACAGCTGGACAACATGCAGAAGGTGGGAGATTTTGGAGTGCTCCTGCCTGAATAGCATGTCTTCATTACACAAATAATCCAATGAAGAAGAGGAGGCAGAATGATTGTAAGAACCACAGGGTGAAGGAAACAGTATCTTCCAAACACAATGGAAGAGATGCCTGTGTGAACTCATAGGGACTGTAATAGACGGCACAAGACCTGCACAAGTTCAAGCCAGACAAAATCCAAGCATAGAGGAGGGGACCTGGAGGCAAAGTTGCACCCTTAACCAAGAAGCTATTCACAAATGATAAGCTGCTGGGAAAGAGAAAATAGGATTTCTTCAGTGGCGCGACCCTGGATATATCAACCACACTTTTAGTGCAGGCATCATTCTCACGAGAAGTTGTGCACCACATATCAGATCCAATTTGTTTTTCAGTGGTTTGTTTGTTTTTTAAATGAAAGAAAGAACCTGAGGTTGAGTGGGTAGGGAGTGGGAGAGATCAGAGAAGAGTTGAGGACCAGAAAGAATTGATATTGCATATATGGTATAGCTGGCCTCACCCCTCACTGGCTGAAGCACTGGGGAGAGCAAGCCCTGCCCCTCATCTGGGCAGCACAGTAGATTTGGCCCTGCCCTTTCCTGGCTGCAGCACTGGGTGAGCTAACTGGGCAGTGCTGGAGAGCTCCCCCTGGTTGTGTGGGTGTGGGAGAGCTGGTAGGCTGACCAGCTTAGATACTACCCATGTCCAGATTCAAGGCTTTGAGTTGCCTCCCCCCACCAGCATCTACCTCATCTATAAACTGCTGGTGTGTGTGAAACACCAAGCATGCAACATTAAGATCACATGAGGTCTAATTTTGTATCTGATTTAAGATTTTTTCATAACATAGATAAAATTATATTATCCCCTGCCCCAATACCTGTCTCGTTATTTTATTTACTATACTTGATGAAGTTCATCAGCTTTAGACCATCTAAACCACCAGTCTGCCTTTTTGACTCCTTCAGTTTTCAAGAAGCAAAAGTTGAAATTAGAATAGCAGCATGTTGTTCTCATGTTCAAAATCTCTCAGCCAGATGAACAGTGACTTAGGAAGATAAGTTTTTTATTTAAAAAAAAAAAATGGCCCACAGCCTGCTGAGTCTCTAGGAAATGGGAAAACAAGTGGATTTCCGTCTCTGGATGGGTGAGATTCGAGTTGGCAAAGCAATAGTCTTCCTGGCTCAGCAAACAATGCTGTTATCCCACGAAATGGGCACTTCGGGGGGCTGCAAGAAAGGACAGGCTTTGGCACATAACATATCTGACTTGGTCCATGTTGACTTGGGTAAATTAATTCAGATCTCTCAGCCTTGGTCACCCATCTGCAAATGATAATAAGTCACATCTCCCTAGATGTGGAAATATTAGTGATAATATGTGATGCTCACAACGTATAATAGATGATAACTACACACACAAAACCCAACCCTCTAGATACTATTCCTTGTGACTGACCCTTGTCGCTAGCTTGAAAACAATTTTTCCTTGTTTCTTAATATCCCTTTGGGGACACAAAAATAAACTGGATTAATTATAATAATATAATATTACTATATTAACAATTAATTAATTGGGAATATAATAAAAGACCATAACCAAGCAAATATGTCTTAGTATAAATGGTAACACAATGAAATTCGTTTATGAGTAAGATACAACTTTAAGATCACATTTTAAAATTTTCCATGACAAATTATGTGCATGTGGTTTAAACAAGCTGTTTAATTTTATTTTTTTTTTACCTTCGAGCTTGAGTGCTGTGTTTATGAAAAGAAGTGCATTTTTAAAAACCCATAAGATTAGTGAATTGTCCAGTAGGCGACACACGATTGACATCTACTGTCACCTTTAAATGTGACCACAATCCTGATATTTGGTCTCTTTTTATGCTTACACAAACTGGAATACTTTTATAGCAAGGGTGAACATAAGTAATGGTTCTAAGTGGCTACAAACACTGTGTGCCCCAGCCATGGGACCATTCAGACTGACCTGGAAAGGATGAGTTATTAGATTTGGTCTGCTTCAGCGGCATACGCATGAGCTTTTGAGCACGCAAATGCTGCAAGGCAGGGCTATGGCAGTATTAAAGTGTAATTATTAGCAGCTGCTAACCTAAAATAAATTACGAATGATGATTATAAAAATACTGATAGTGAAAAATCAATGAAAGAAGTAGGTTTAAAAGAAGACAACGTGTGTGTGTGTGTGTGTGTGTGTGTGTGTGTGTGTGTGAGACTGTATTTGTGTGTTTGAGAGAAAAGAGAGTTCTTCATTTGATCACAACCAGAGGCTGCGAAGTAACTAAGTCACTTTTTACTATCTTCTAAATCATACACATGTATGATAAAGCACCCGGAGGCTCAGTGTGAGGGGAATAACACCCTGCTCTTGAAGACTCCAAGGTTCCAGGCTCACTACTGAGTGACTTGGGCAGCCTTGGGGGTTTCTATAGCTCATGCAGCAAACTTACGACAAGCCTTTACTTTGCCCATCGAATAACAGTAACGTGCCGTTTCCCTGCAGCTTGGGGTCTCACACTAAGTGGAAATGTTCGTCATCCACTTCTAAACCCTCCTGCTCAGATGTCATTTCTCATAATCTGTATCATTTGCCCATGGGCCTGGAGAGAGTACAAACTACTGCCAAGAAAATCATCCAGAGGGGCAGGCTCCTAACCCGATATTAAAGGGCCAGCACATAAGACGGGGCAGTGAGAGCAACGAAGAGACTCGTGTCTGCTTTTTGTCTCTCTAGACAAATGCTTTGTTCTATTATGGTATCTACAATAGACTATAGAAGGGTGTGGTTTCAGGACAGTGAAGGTGGAAATAGGAAAGTTTCAGCTTTCGGAGTCAGGGTACTGACTAATCACATGACCAGGCTTCCCCCCACCCCTACCCCGGTCGGAATGATATGGTGCTGGTGAGTCCCATTTCAGACATGAAATTAAAAGTGCAGCCTCAGAACAATAGAACAGCTACAAATGTATAATTGTAAATTGAATTCGTTGTTTCATGAGAGCTTATTTTTAGCCAAGCAAAGAAAATGTATCAATCCATCAAATCCATTCCTTGTTTAGTCTGAGTCTAAGATTACTGCCTTGTGGAAAATGTTTCATTTTTCCCTTTTTGAATGTAACTTATCCATGATATATAAAATAATTAGGCAAACATCTGCCTTCAATACAGGAGACAGTTGACGTGTTGATGGATTTCTTCTCATTCTATTTTCTGTCACCAATATTAATATATTGTGCTTCAATATGCATTTTTCAAAGTAGTAATTTGATTACTAATCACATTGAAACATTTCACCAAATAACTTTTGATAGCGTTTGAAATTAGGCTCTATCCTGTCTTCCGGGGTGAACGGGCTACTTCTTTCTACCGTGAACCACTTGCTGTGGATAGGTACCTGGACGGCCTGCTCAGGGCTGCACTTTTAAAACTTGTTAATTTTTAAATGCCGCCTTGGGTTTTTCTCCCCAGCCCCCATCAGAGTATGGTATTATCTCTGTGAGAAGGTGCTTTGCGGCAGCCATGGAACTTGGTGAATTTTCACAGTCTAAGTCTTCCAGAATCATCAAGGACTTAAGATTAAGAAACCCTATAGGTGAAACAATATGAACTAATCAGTACCCCTAGAGCTTGTGTCTCTAGCTGCATATATAGCAGAAGATGGCCTAGTCAGCCATCATTGGGAAGAAATGCCCCTTGGTCTTGCAAACTTTATATGCCCCATACAGGGGAACGCCAGGGCCAAGAAGTGGGAGTGGGTGGGCAGGGAAGCAGGGTGGGGGAGGTTATAGGGGACATTCGGGATAGCATTTGAAATGTAAATGAAGAAAATATCTAATAAAATAAGTTAAAAAAAAAAAAAAAGAAACAGCCCATTGCCCGTGCCCCATGGGTACACCTTCCGCAATATTCTGTGCCCCGTGTGTGTTCCTTCCTCAATTGCCCGTGATCCGTGGGTACTCCTTCTACAATTTCACAGCTTGCTCTCCCTTTTCAGGAGCAGTTACCAGAAATTGTATTTTTTTTCTCTTTCATACTTTTCCTATTATTGTAATCATTTATCTTGCATTTGCATGTCTGGTTTCATTTATCAAAATTGCCTCTCTTTCTGGGATTCGGTCACATTCTTACATCTCCGCTACTGTATAGGAACCCAATAGGGAGTCAACAGTGTACTCTGTCATTGTTTATCGTTTGTTCTGCTATCAAGGTTCCAGATCATCATGGGTGATGGTGTTATGACAAATCTTAGCACGTTTTCTGGTGACTATGTGTGTGAGTTTCTGTTGGGCAAATGCCTAGGAGTGAAACTGCTGGCTAAGGAGGAATGAATATATTTGAATATTACAGATATTTTATAGTTTACCAAAATAGCTTTGCCAGTTCACTATCTTGGTGCCAGTCTTTTAATGTTCTGGTAGCTAAGTATCCTTATCAATCTTTTTTTTTTTTTTTTTCATATTCTGGTTGGTACATAGTACTGTTAATTAAATTTCTCTGATGACAAATAAGTTTGTGTGCCTTGTATTAAGTTTATTAGCTACTGTATACTGTCTTTTGTAGAACAAACCTCTTGTGTCTGTATGGAAGCTTCACCTGTCAAATAAAGCTGATTGGCATATAGTTGAGGCAGGAAATAGAAGGTGGGACTTCCGGTAGGAAGAAAGGATGCTAGGATAGAGAGAAGCACAGGAGGCTTGGCTCTGGGGACCGGAAGGAGGGAGGACAGACATATGGAACCTGAGCAGAGGTAACCAGCCACGTGGTAAAACTTAGATTATAATACATAGGATTTTAACTTACGTGCTCATTGGGGAACATGCCTAGCTATATGGCCTAGGTACTTGTAAATGTGTTTGAGTCTCAGAGTCATTATCCAGGGGACCTTGGGGCCAGGAGGAGAAACACAAACTTACAGAAAACACATTACAACAGTCTTTTATAATGAATGTGTTGAAGCTTTAAACTCTTCCTTCTAGTTATACTTCCACTATTACCTTATCTAGTTTTAGATTCTGTCCTTGTGTTTCAGAGGAGTCCTTCTCTGGATCTACGCAAAAATAATATTTATTCTCATCTAGTTGGCTTTCAACTGGCTAATATAACACAGTTTCATCATAACAATGTTTTAATTATTTAACTATATGCTATATTATAAATATATGTTAACTATATTTAACATATGTTTAATATAACTCTTTAATAAAACATAATCTAATTGTATGGTTTTTTTAAAAGACGATTTCTTTTTTAAAGATCTATTATATTTTTAATTATGTGTAACATGTTGGAGATGGGTAAGTATTACATAACATGCAGACAGGTGCCTGAGGAGGCCAGATACATCAGAAGCCCCCGGAGCTAGAATTCCAGACAGTAGTAAACCATATAATACTGGTGCCAGAACCAAACTCAGGTCCTCTGCAAGAACAGCAGGCATTATTAACCGCAGTTTGTCTCTCAAAGTTTTTCTGTTTTATCCTTCACAACTACATCGACAATCTATTTTGAATTTAATGTTCTACCAAGGTAAGAATTAAAATACATTTTTCCCCATTTCCATTTACTGAAAAGGTCTGCTCAATTGCTTGTCTATCTTGTTTTTTGAGACTGGGTCTGTTACTACCCCAGAGCTGATTGCTTCAACCAGGCTGGCTGGTCAGTGAACTTCAAGGTCCGCCCACATTCCTGTCCCCAGCTCTAGAGTTAGAGATAAGGACCACCTCAGCTTTTATATGATACTGGGGATTCAAACTCAGGTCCTAACCATCTCAGGGTAGACAATTTATGGACTAATTTCTAGTGGTGGCACGTCCTGAGACAATCTATACTACATAAGTCGGAGTGAAATCTTTTCATCATTCTACTAACAGAAAAGTGACTCCAAACAAGGATGTTCTTTTGGAAAACAAAGAAAGATTGGTTTTAGGCTTAATCTCTTTTTTTCCTGCTTCAATTGGACCTCTCAAGGTACATAAAATCAAGGCGAAGCAAACATTTCAGTGCGCAAGAAGCCAGACATTTGGATTATCTGATCCACTATAAAGAAATCTGACTTTTAGGAAAAAGAAGACAAATTATGTTCCACCTAGTCCAACTCTACAGTTTTAAAGTCTTACTAAACGTGTACACCAACAAATCCTGATAAAGAAACCCCTTCTTTTATGATAACAAGCAGCAGGCAGTAGTTGTCTGAATGTGTAGAAACATCGGGTAACTTGTTCTAGAGTTTAAGGCTGACTTTAGCAGAATGAAATAAGGTATGATTTTTATATGCCCCAAACCAATGTTTGTTTAGTTTCCTCCATGGAAAATGAATTCATTGTCTACTTTACCTACATTAGGAACACATAAGAGATTTTGAGACAATATACAATAAATGTTCATTTATTTCTTTGTTGTTTCAATATGGCTCATTTTATGAAGCAACCATTACTAGTTGTTTCTGCTTACAAATCAAATTGGCAAAGATGAGTCTCACTCCCACTGTCTCACTCTATAGACTCAGGGAGCAATATATAAGAATAGAGGAAGGAACTTAAAAGAACACTCCTGATATAAGTATAGGCATCCAAAGAAAAGGTACCCTCTGTTCCCAGTCCTCACGAAGGCTATAGCACTACAGATGAAGACTACAAATTAAGTAGTCTGGGGGACAAGGAACATGAAGTACAAAAGAGCTCCTATTTGCAGATAATTTCTAACTAACTAGCTGTTTGTGTTAGTTTGGGCTGGGGCAAACAATATCATAGCAAACTCAGTTTCTACAAATTGAGCCTTTCAAAGCCTACTTAGAAGTATTGAAGTGTTGTGTACTTAAGCAAACTACATTTTGGTCTAGAATGTATAGCAAGAAATTCGAAAGGCTTAACTTTTGATACAGTCAATAAGAGATTAAGGAAACTAGTAAGAACATTGTTAAGGCTTATGGAGTGTCATTTTAAAAGCTTATGTGTTGTAATATTTGGTTGCCGACTGACAGGCTTAGGGGTTCTGACTGAGTCAATGAATTAATTCTTTAATGGATTCATAATATGAAAGCACTATTGGGAGGTGAGGCCTAGGTGAAGGAGACACATCATTTGGAACCCACCCAGGATGGCATTTCTTGTCCCTGGTTCCTTCCTGGCTGTCAGGAGGTTGCTAACGCATATTCCCTTTGTTTGCCTGCCTCGGGTCCAAAACAATGGCTCCATTCAACTGTGGACTGAAATCCCTCAAACTGTGAGTTAAAACAAAATTTTTAGTTGTTTCTGTCAGGTATGTGTCTAGCTGATGAGCATACTAACATAAGACTTAATTAGCAAGGCCCTTTAGTTTTAAGAGATTTAATATAATTGGCTTTCTAGCACACCCGTACAACTTGATGATGTCTCTGGTATGCCACTGTACATCTCTGCCTCTAAAAACCTACAATGTTTGCTCTTATTCAATGACAAAGTCATTTTCCACATGTATTATCACCCAGCAATCATATATAGAAGAGGGAATGAGTCCACCATCTGTCCTTGTTCTTTACAAATGCACCGGCCCTCTTTTGTATGACTACTGAGAAAAAGTAGAGCTGTTACCAGCATTTATTATTTTCCCATTGTTGTCTATAAGCTTTGTCTTGACATCTCTACTGTAAGAAAGATTGAACCACAAGGTTGGTCAGCCTATTTTGGCTACTCATTCAGGAGCCTTGAGTAAACATACTGTCTCTGCAAATTTTGCCTTCACTTTTTTCCTGGGCATTTTGTTCTGCCTCAAAGTGTTTGAACAAGATTTTTCAAAGCTAAAACAGATGAAGGGGCCAGAGAGCTGAACATGATCCACCATACTGTATGGACATTCCAGATGGACATAAGCCCCGTACAACTGTGGCTTTGCTCAGTGTACTTGGTGGTGTTTATTATTATGTACTACAGTGAAAGGAGAGAGCGAGGGCTGTATACCAGTGGGATGAATTCAACTATGAGACACAAAGACAATTGGCAGGGGGAAAGTGAATCTCTGCTTTACCCCTGGGTCACAGCCATGGATCTGTGTATAGAAAATGTTTTGCTCATTGCAAAGGCCATAATGCAAGCCGTGCGTCATACAAAGCATCTTTCATCACATGATCTGAAAGTTCTTTGGAGGCATCTGAATGGGGAAAAAAATGATTGTTTAAAACAATAAGGGCTAGGGGCCGACCTAGTGGGAGAAGAAGTTGGCTCACTCGTTTCCTCTTTCAGGCTTAATTTTAGTCACAGACCAAAGGAGTACATATATGGTTGTTTTCTGACTCCCTTTATGTGTCTCCTCCTTTGAAGAAGTTCCTGTGAAGACTTGATGTATACAACTAGTAGACAACACACATTCTGAGCTGAGTTAGGTGGCTACAGCTTGTGTACCCTCTACAATGACCAAACCTTGTCTTCCTAGAAGGAAACACCTGGATCGGTTGCTTGGCGACCTGCTGAGTGCATGTCTAAGTCAACACCTGCATGACATTCAGTTGAGATGCTCTGGGTGACCTTAATGGCTTTTCATTTGAGTATTTTTCTCACCACTACCCAGGGGCAAATGAGTCTCAATTTCTCTTGCCGCACCATAGAAAGTACAAATCACAACTGGTAGATAATATGTATTCTTTAAAAAAATGCCTTAGCCACATATGTAAACAATACATAAGAAACAGCATTGTTCTCTGCCTCATAACAATGAGCAAGCATGTTTTTAAGTATGCAAGATGTTCCTTTCCCTTACAAAATATGGAAGGTGGTATGGATTTTTATGAAATAGTATGTGACATTGGATTGACCTCATTCATTTTAATCTATATTGCCTTCATACGTAATAGCTAATAAAAAAATACCTCATGAATACTATTTATTATAGCTTAGTCATACATACAATACAGGAAGAAAACCGTCAGGGGCTGTGGTTTAGTTCAGTGGCACAGAGTCTCTGCTTAGCACTCTAGAGGCTCAGGTGTCTAGCACCAGGAAGGCCTTGAGTTTAATCCTTAGAGGGGAAAAAACCAACAGAACAAAACAAAAACAACACAGAAATAATTTTACAAATACTTGTAATATATTTTAATTAAAATGTTTATTAATTCTCTAAGAGTTGCATGTGCACACCCAATGTACTGATGTATTTTGATCCTTCTTCTGCTTTGAACTTCTGAATTTCCCCCCCTCTTCCTCCTCCCTCTCAACTTCATGTCTTTTTTGTTTGTTTTTTGCTAACTCTCTGAGTCGAGTTAGTTCTGCCCATATGCACTTGAGTGTGGGGGCCATTCTGAGTGAAGTTAGTTCTGCCCATATGCACGTGAGTGTGCAGGGTCAACTAGCAGGCATCACACCTCCAATGCCACAAGTGTTACCTCCTTTCCTCTCGAGGGCTCTCTGAGATTTTTTGATAAAGATCCCAAACTGACTAGAATGGAACTAGAAAAGTCCGAAGTTTAGAAATCAGCATGCAGGGCACCAGTGATGTCTCTTCTCTTTCTTTTATCCAATCACTCGTGTATAAATGTATTTTAATGTTTGAAACAATTAAGATATAGTAATAGTTAGCTCTGTAAAGCATGAGGCTAATTTTAAAATTTTTATTATTTGTTAGTATGTATATGACGTGTATGAGGGGGTTTGAAAACAAGACATGAACATGCAGAGGTCAGAGGACAACTTTATGTAGAGTTACTTCTCCACTTCCACCTTCATGTGGGTCCTGGGAATTGGATTCAGGTCATTTGACTTGTATATATCAGCTCGTTTACACACACACACACACACACACACACACACACACACACACACACACACACACACACACACACACACANACACACACACACACACACGTATATATTAAAAGATGATAACCAAGAGTAACAGTAACAGAATTTAATTCTTTTTGGGGGGGAGTGAACATTGTGAAATATGCGATTTATTTTTCTTTCTGACCCTTTAGGAGGAGGTGCTGATTTTCATAGCACTTTAGTTGCTTCTCTAATTCTCCACAAGATGTGCAACTGGGAGAAGACATGGTGACCACTGAAAAGAATTCATCGAGAATGAAGCCCGGGTGCGATCACGTGAGTAAGCTTTAGCCAATCAGTTTTGAGGTCTCATGAATCTGAAGGCTCCTCAAGGTTTCTTAAGTAGCATGGTGTGTTTAGGCAGTTCAGCTCTAGGGAGTGCTGAGTGTTCTACACTAAGTCTGACTTTCCCGCCGGATATCTCCTTTATTTTTTTCTTACAAATGTTCTAATTAAATTACCCACATGACTATCAGTCAGGAACTCCAACTACAGGCAAATAGATAATGCGATGGTTTTGTTTCAAATAATCCTAGTGCCTTGTAGCTTTTCTTTCACCTTTCAGCATCATACAATTTCCTAAAATATTGCTTAGCATCATTTTGCCTCAAATATAATTCGCCCACGGGGAAGACTCTTTCCCACTGCTTTGCCGTCAGAAAGATGATACCCGCATCTATTCTGCCTAGTGTGTTGTGAAATTGGAAAATGTACTCTCTGCCTCTGTGGTATCTTGTTCCTCACTAAGGGACTTACCTTAAGTTCTTCAAATAGGGCTTGAGAATGGGAAAATATTCTGGGACTTTCCTCAGCCTTGCTAAGGTGACAGGAAAGAGCCACACAAGCTTGGGAAGAGAAAAGCTTTGTGTTCAGAGCCAGGGCGCTGCCAGATGCTCTGCTTACTTACCTTCTTCTCAGTCCTTGTTTTCTGATTGTTTTTTCCTCTCTGGGCAATAGGATAAAATCGATGTAACTTACTGAAAAGCACTTCAAGGCTGCATCCCTGTCTCAGGGTTCTACTGCTGTGAACAGACACTGTGACCAAGGCAACTCTTATAAGGACACGATTTAATTGGGGTTGGCTTACAGGTTCAGAATCCATTATCTCAAGGTGGGAACATGGCAGCATCCAGGCAGCCATGGTGCAGGAGGCATTCTACATCTTCATCTGAAGGGTGTTAGCAGAATACTAGCTTCCAGGCAGCTAGGGTGAGGGTATTAAAACCCACACCCACAGTGACACACCTACTACAACAAGGCCACACCTTCCAACCATGCTGCTCCCTGGACCAAGCATACACAAACCATAACAGTTACAAAAATACACATCTAAGGACTCTAAACACTATTTCTCCCAAGCAGTATCTCTAAGGTTGGGTTTTCCGGTACTCAGTGTATTCTGATGGTGATTGGAGCAGGTGTCAGGTCCTTAAACTGTTGTGGAAGCACCTGGTCCTTGTGTTAGCACCCTGACATGCCCCGCCTTTGGATTCTCTTTTTTCGATCCTTGCAATAACTTCAAGACAATTATGACCATGACTCTGGCTTACCTCGGATTCGCAATTTAGGAAACCTGGGACCTACTCAATGTTCAATCTACCTTTGTGTGTATCATGGACCCCAAATATCTGTATGATGTCATCAGATTGTTCAAGATTTTTTTCTCTTGTTAGAGGAAATACTCCAGGCAAAAAAACAAAAACAAAAACAAAAAAACAAACACCAAGACTCAGGGGTGAGGGTCTTCTCAACACTATGCAGTTTTCTAAGACTTCTAGCTCTGATGGGCACCTAGTGTCCTGGGATACTAGTATCTATTGATCCCTCAGGACAGCAGTGTCCCTGAAGGTAAAACCACATACGGACAGCAACTAGCCTTCAGGCCTTCTGCTTTGTTTTGCTCTTACAAATTGCATATATTTCTAACTAGTAATTTTCCAATTCTAGATTCCCCCAGACCAACCATGTGGCGAACACTGACCTCTTCAAACGTGCCTCCCTTCAAGGGTCATGGCATTAAACATGCTGTCATCAGCTTGGAAAAGAGGGCATCCCACAGTCTCTACTGTTCTGCCCTTGCTTGTTCAGACACAGAGAGATGCTCCAACACCTCCCCAAGTTTCCTCTCTTTTCATTCCCTGGGATGAGAACTGGCAGAGAATAACCGCTCCACCTATCATGTTCCTGTGTAGAATGTGTTGTTCACAGGCAGATATTTTTGAAGCAACCCAAGCCCTTAAGCTCACCCCCCTTCTGTGGTTTCATGTTCAGATCAATGAAGCTTCCACACAATGCAGTGTTGCATATTAAGTGGAATTGTGTATGCCTTTGTTTGGCCTTCAGTGCCTTGCGTCTGGGTTAAAGTATGCATACTTACAGTTCATTGCTGAGGGGTGGCCTGCTGCACTGGCTAAAGTGACTAAAATTTCCTGACCATGAGACACATATAGTTTGAATGCATGCAAAAGGTTCATGTTTATTCCAAAGGCAATCTCTGTCCCCTGCGTCTCCTTCTCTTCCTGGTTTCCACCAACACTGAATCAGAATGGTCATTTTATAGTTTGTTTCAGAGTGATGGGCAGCATGGGGCTCATAGGTCCCTTGTAAACTTTAATATATCTTATATATAAAGTATGTATTTCTAAATAAATAAAAATATAATAAAATATATGTATACATATATAATATATATAACTTGAAAACAAGTAAAAACATCACACACCAAAATGAACTAAAATGAAGCTTCTAGAAATGAAATCTCTCCACCTCTTTCTCTCTGACTCTCTCTCAAAAGAGTCTTAAGCCTGCAGCCAGTCTGCCCATAGAAGGCCATCATCTAAGTTTATTTGTGAAGATCTCTGGATGCATGCAACGAAGTGACAGCCTTGATGCACTACCTTGCCTGGGATGGAATTTGCCAAAAAGAATTCCAAATTAGTACTCTGAACTCTGAGGCTTTAAATTATTTTTTGTCTATACAGGAAAGAGTTTGAAAATGGAAAGAAACAAGAATTTATAATGTTTATCCCTGAAAGAGTCCACTTGCAAGAAAGCAATGATAAAATCAGTTTCAGTCTAATTCTATCCCAGGGTGTAGCTTTTACTACTCTCATTGATTTTACATTATTAAAATCAAAAATTATAAAGTAATAACACCAGCATTATTCTATTATATTGCATTATATTATATTATATATAGCTACAGCAGCCCAACTAGACTCAGCTCAGCTCTCACTTCCCCTGACACACTTCCTTCATTTCAGAAACCTGCAATTGAATGTGTGCATGACTAGACATGTTAAGCTGTGTAAAGTTTACAGTGTTCATTGTGTGTTACATTTTGGAACTACCATATGCATGCATCCTTCCCTAACATCTTTCAGTGGAAATTTCCAAAATATAAACAAGTTGACAGAATTATTGAGTAGTGATCATATACTTATGCCCTACATTTTCCATACTTGGACTTCTCTAAAATCTTTTGTTACCTACCCTTTGTTACCTATCAGTCCTTTTTGTGTTTTGATGCATTTAAATTCAGATGCTGATACAGTAGTCTTAGCCCTGAACTCTGCCTACAGAGTTTACTATTTTGCTATTAGCTGGAAGTTGACACACTTTACCATTGCTCTCTGGCTTGGTTATTTTTGGGGAGCGGGTACCTTCTGCAGACACTCCACCTTTCCCAGAATTCACTAGAATTTTGATCCTGACTTCTTCTCTTTCCCTAATTTTAGTTTTTTAGCCTATTTTGCTTTCAGTTTCATGTATTTTTCTCTTTATTTTTCTTACCTCTAGTTCTGAGTCTTTTCTCTAAAACTCTTGCAAGTTGAACAGCACAGGCCAGAACTAAAAACTGGCTTGTGCCTAGTTAAGAGCACAAAGCTTTCAGGCAGCTACACCAGGGAATTTGAGAGTGTGAGAGGTGACATTGTGGCCCACTCTTTGTTGCAGTAGTGAAAGGCGACCCCGAGTCCTCTCGCCCTGCTGAAGGTCGTTCAGGCAAAAGCACTTTTCCCATGTAAGCCATGGTTTAAAATTCAAGTGCATGCCCGCATTCAGATTTTGAATCCCACAGCAATTTTTCAAGCATATTTCACATTTGTCACGACGCGTCGTATGTGTGCGGAGCTAATACATTGTGGGTTGTTTGTGTGTGCGTCACATTTGGGACCCCTGTGACCTACAGTTCAGCATGGGGTTTGTCCCCAAGCCTCTTTAGACTGTCAGCATTTTTTAAAGTTTGTTTTGTTCCTTATGCTAATAAAGCTTGTCTCCGCTTCAATCAAAGCATATTATCTCTTCTTTTTTCCCCCCCTCTGTAAGCAAGGCGGCAATCTGTTCTGTTTAAATGCCCCATCATCCCTGCTCCCCCATCCCTGTTCCCCTAGATTTTCGAGATTGTTGACTATGATGTAACAGATGGCCCAACAGACCTCCGACTCTTTGCAGTGTTGGCCAGCTTGGCTCCGAAAAAATAGCAGCACTGAAGTAAGTATTCCCAGGCATGGGACGCTCATGAATTTTAACTCCTCTTCAACAAAGGAATTCAAAGGGGTAAGAGGCAATCTATCAGGAGCAGAGGCAATTAAACTGGGATGTAGGTTGGCATTCTGCTGCTGAGGACTCCCTTCTCTGGTTCTGAATATTTAGAGAGATTAGATCAGCCTGGCTTCCATTCATCTCTGGCCTGCCACAAGGTATCAAAACAATAACATGACTCAAAACCAGAAGGCTGTGGGGGTTTTGCTCTCCACGGTAAAATGTTTGTGTTGTTGTGGAGAGGTTCCTGGGAGAAGGGACAGAAGAGTCCCTCCCTCATCTTTCCCGGGGACAATCAGGAAGAGGCCTCCTAATTTCTCTGGTTTTCTTATCCAAGACCCCGCGGAGTTTTCAGATTCTATTTGCTAGGAGGTTGGTTTAACGTCTGGGTTGCTCATGCTTTTGTAATTATTTAGAGCATAAAAGGCACCTGTGGGCCGAGGGCATGAAAAGACAGAGAAGCTCATCTGTGTTTTAACTTGGAAAGTACAGAAATGGACAAAGAAGAAGAAAACAGCTCCACCCCACTCCCCACCCCCTGTCCTACCATTATAGAATCCTCTGGCAGATCCATTTCCTGTCTTGTATTTATTTATTTTTGTAACACTATATGTTTACACTTGAAATTGTACACACATGTGATTGCATTGTCTCCTTAGAAATTATGGGACAGCTACATAGATGCTTTGATGATTCAGCAGTCAAACCGGTCCAGCAAGTCCACACAGCCTCAGGACCCCAGAGAAAGCCTATATTCACGCCTGAGTTTTCTTTCCAGAAACATCTGTCATAAATTTTTGGTCACTCAAAATTTCCCTCTTTTTTTTTTTTTTTTTTTTGTTTCTGCTTTTGAAATCAGCTGCATATTAAGCAGTAAGAAATGTTCACCCATTTCTTTTCTCATGAGTATAGAACCGAATGGAAGAAATTCTCTTTGTACTTATGCCATGATTTTGAACATCTCAGAATTGTGAATGGATTCTTGTTGTTGTTGTTTTGACATGTTTTGACAGAGACCAAACTGGTTGGTCTCAAACTTAATATGGAGCTGAAAATGATTTTGAATTTCTAATCTCCCTAGTTCCACCTCTGATAGAGGTGTGGGACACCACACCTGGTTTATTCCTTGCTAGAGAATCAACCCAGGGTTTCTTGCATGTTAGACCAACACTTTACCAGCTATATCCCTGGCTTTTGAACTTATTTTAGCCCAGAAAAATAACTGTTAATTAAAAACAAAAACAAAGACATTGTTTCTACACAGATGTGGTGGAGAACTATTTCATCTAGATACTTGGAGATATCAGTTTTTTTGAATAAAAATGTAGAGAGCAAGGGAATTTAGGAAAAGATTTAAGGTCATCTGACACATTAGGAGCTCTGTGTTGGTGTCTTTCTTTGAGCTCTAAAATGAAGCAGGTGTTCAAATAGATTTCTGCTAGGTGCTGAGCACAAGACTATGAAGTATAAGAAAAGTATGAGAAAAACCACTACTCATGCTGTGTTGGAAACCTACAGGAGGCCAGATGAACGTGCCTGGTGTCACTGGAGAGCAATAGGGAGACATCACTGTGCTGAATAACATCACACTGCCTACCTGACAGTAATGGGGGTAAGAATTCTACAGAGGTAGAGGATTAACCTCAGAGCACAGTTCACCTTTATGCTGAGTGTTGAAGGACAGGATCACTAAAGAGTGACAAGCGAAGAGAGAGCTGAGGAGAAGGAAACATATGTTGACTCCAGAAGCATGCTACAGCACCAGCAGAACATGAAACTGGGAAAATAAGGAGGATTGTTAGCTCATTTTCCCAGAAAGCACAGATTTTTTTTTAATTTGTTTTGTTAGGGAGACTAAATAGTTCTCAGGGAATTAATTTTGGATGACCAGATGATAAAAAAAAGAAACGAGCCCAGTGTTACTTGTCTATTTCTAGTCTCAATCTAGGTTTCAAGGATCAGGCAGAAAATGAACACGGATAACTTAGGTTGAGATTCTTCATTATAGCTGAGGTATAGCAGGACTTTCTCAATGTAAGAACATCTCACCATCTTCTCACTCTGTTCTAGCATGGATGTAACACCCAGTGGTTGTTGAGCTTGTCAATTTGATTCTGTTTTAGAATCACCTAGGAGACACGCTTCTGAGGATGTCTGTCTGTGAAGACTTTTCCAGAGAGATTTAAAACTTGAGGGATAATAAACACATAAACACATAGTATATGGTACTATCTTATTGTCTTGAGGCCCAGACTGAATAAGAGAAACAGAGACAGAAAGAGACAGAGACACACACAGAGACAGAGAGACAGAGACACACACAGAGACAGAGAGACAGAGAGGGACAGAAAGAGGCAGATAGAGACAGAGGCAGAGAGAGTGAGGCAGACAGACAGACAGACAGACAGTAAGCTCAATGAGTGCCAGCATCCCCCTCTTTCTGTTTCTTGTCCACTGAAGGGTTAAGAAGCAATGGGTTGCTGATGGATATTGCTTTGCCATGCAGCCACCTGCTTCTATACCTTCCCTTTCATAATGGCCATGAGCCCAAATCAATCTTGCTTCATTAACTTGCTTTAGTCAGGTATTTTATCACAATAACTATACATTTAGCTAGTGAACAATTATTACCCACAGTACCACCAATGACATTGCCCCCACAACCACAAGCACCAACCCTGAAACATCTACAACTACCTATTTTGCCAAAAACAGCTTGGCACCATTACTACCAACAATAGTGACACCATTACTCCTTCATCCTCACCAGCAGCAGCAGCAGCAGCAGCGGCACACTCTGCCAGTACCATCCCCATTGACAGTGTCTGTCCATCCCCACCATAATTAATGGCAATAACATTAACTCTCCCATACCTACAACACTGTCTCTAGTAACAATGTATGACGCACTGACACTACCATACCTCACCATCAAGGTAGCCATTATCCTACCCAACAATAGTATAGCACTTCAAAATATCATTCAACATTAGTCTATAATGACAAGCACCACAACACCTTAACCAATGCCCTTCCCCTAGCTGGCAGCAATGCTTGGTAAATCATTATAACTGCCTAATTCTCTGAGAAAAAAAAATGAGTGAAATATTTATAGATTGAGTTTCTACCAAAAAAAAAAGGGAATATTTTAAAATGATGGTTCTGATGATTCAAAAGCCCATAGAAAAGCAAAGGTATGGGATTTTAACTAAACCAAGGATGTTCAATTAAAACAAGGGGGAAATCTGACAAGCTATAGCATTTATAGTAAGTAAAAAATCGATACTTCTCAGACTATAATTTTTGCATCAGAGAAAGCAAAAGTTTTAAAAACAACTTTGATTAGAAAAATATGGCAAATTTATAACTATAAGACCTAAGACTGGTCATACTCATGAATCACAGTTTTATGTATTTTTATATGCTTCCGTCTCAGTTCTAACTAGGAGAATATAAATTTTCTAATTATGAAAATTTTTATTTTCTCTGACTCAGTGGCATAGGTTCCACTTTTAACAGTTTTGATATGGCCTGTCCTGAGACAATCACTCCAAGTAACTCATGTATCAGCATCTACTTTGGGAGCCACGTGGCTAGTGATAGTATCCAGACCACAAGTACATAGTTTTAGATTCGAATCTGCCTTCTAAGTCAACTAGAAGGCACTTCTCCAATGGAGAGGTCCAGTGCTGAACATCATTCTGAACATCTTGGAATTGTGAATGGACTTTTGTTGTTGTTTCGACAGAATCAAAACTTGATAGCCTGAAACTTAGTATGTGGCTGAAAATGATTTTGAACTTCTAACCCTCCTGCCTCTGTCTCCAATAGAGATGTGGGCCATCACACCTGGTGTATGCCTTGCTGGGGACTAATCTCAAGTTTTATTGCATGTTAGACTAACACTTTACCGACTGATCTGCATCTAGCTCTTGAACTTATTTTTAATCTGGAATATGAACTGGCAAATCCCAAAGTAACATTGTTTTCATACAGGACAGGAACTCATCTTGAGGACCCAGCTCTTATTCTTGCTGAATTATTGGCGAGTTTATGGGTTGGAGGGCCATAAAATGAACCACTTACATTTCTCTGAACTGTAGTCCTAAAGAGATTGAAGTAGCTGCAGAGAGCTGACTGAGACTTGTGTTGCCCTCCACATCTGATGTCCTTATTGTGACAGGGTCAATACTCTCAGCCCCACACAAGACCGTTCTACCCTCTATCAATCATATTTTTGTTGCTGTAGTGAAATACCATCATTTTCATATATATATGACACATACATACATACATGTATGTATACATACATACATGGTATACTTGTTTATAATCCCAGCTACTCAAGACACTGAGGTAGGAGGATCGTGAATTTGAAGCCAGCCAGGGAAACGTATCAAAACTCCATTTGAAAAGCAAACAAAATGAGAAAATAGTGAAGTACCTGAGCCAATAAACTTCAAAAGGAAGCTTATTCAATTTACAGTTTTGTAGGTTCGTGGCGCCTTTGTCAGATCAGTTCTAGTGAAGAAAGTGGTAGGCTACAGGGACACATACAGGAACAAATAGTTGCATCTAAAGCCAGGAAGCTGAAAGCCAGGCTCTTCTTTGGAGCAGCCTTCCTGTTAGAACCACCAAGGCTCACATGAGAATTGCTTCAATTCTTTCCAAAGCCAACATTCCTTACAGTTCACCAACATGCAGTTAGGCCGTCTCTATTAAAGTACTACTATCACTTAATTGTGCTACTCCAGGGACAAAGATTTCTCCACATGGACCCTTAATGACAGACTAAATGGATACCTTGGCATACGGCCCAAGATCTCAGTCTTTGGTGGAGGCTGAAGATAATTCTGTGTTGAACTTGACTTCTGACTCTTGACATGCCTCCTTTCCTGTTTTCCCCATGAACATTGTCTGTGAGTACCAATGACCTCATGAATGTTGTCCATTAGTACTAATGACAATGACCTCATGAATATTGTCCCTTCGTACCAATGGCATAACTATTAACTCTGCCTCACTGGAAGAACAAACCTGGATCCAGAGCCTTACCTTCATTCTCAGACTTGGAGCTCTCCTCTAAATCTTAGAGGTATTGTGAGAATCAAACTAGGTGGTCCAATAAAATCTCTTTAGGAAATCGTAATGTAAGGTTCTTCTCCTTTCACAACCATGGATATTAAAGGCATGTGTAGTAAGAATTTTGGTTTCTTTGAAAAAAAACCCAGTTATGTTGTGTGAATATGTTTTTTTGTTTTAATTCCAGGTGTAGAATAAAAGACTGTTTCACACCAGGTGACTATGATTTGCCTCCTACACTAGCAGGGGTGTGATTTTTCCCAGCTCAGATAGTTTAGTACTGGGGACTCAGGAAGGTCTGTGGCAGCTGATGTTGCCCTTGCTGCTTGTGGTCCGTGCTGGTTCCTGCTGCTGCACTTGTTGTTGCTATTGCTATTTATGGGTTTCTGGTTTGCTGGACTGCTGGGTATTCTGGGGATGAAGATCGGACTTGTCCCTAGGAACCCAACCCCCTTAATCAGCAGGAAGTAGCCTAGAGAGGACTTCATGCCCTCTTTCACCTCTAACCTTCTTTCTCACCTACCTAGTGTTCGGCATTGGAAAGGATTAGGGTGGAATAGGGTTAGAAGGGAGGTAAGCAAATATATAAGCAAAAATAGCTAAGCAAATATGACACAGGCACATCATTGTTTCAGCAACTTAGAACGGATTCATGAAGTCAGACTCTGAACGTGAATAGACTTGACTTAGAAACCCTGCTTACAGATAGATAACTTTGTAACACTGAGGGGGTTGCTTTACCTAACTGCCTCTAAGCTTTGCAAAATGTAAGTTGAAGACAATGATAATGGGGTTCACTTTGGGTTGCTGGCAGCCTTTGAACTGGAACTCCCTAACTCTGATCTAGTCTCTTCACACATTTCTCAACATGTTCTGCACAGATAAAATCAGCAGAGAGGTACATAGAGGTTTACAAGCCAGGCTTGCTATCATTAATTCCTCATCTCTGACATCCTTAATAGTAACTTTAGCATGTAATATTAATTTAAACATGTGCATTCCATCATGAATAAAGCTCTTAGCCAGTATGTAAGTTCATTCTTATGCCATGGGTTTCAGAAGCTACTGGCCTTGATGCTAATAAAGTCTATGCTTTGAGAAAATTTGTCACCAATATACTGTACTCTGTATAGCCCTGGACCTCTCTTTAATCTCACAGCATCTAGCAGCAGATTCTCACATACTGACATGTTTCCTCCCAAAGAGTAGGTGAAAGACTTGACACAGAGGGTAACTAAGAAAAGTGAGCTATGTTGTCCGTGCCAAGGTAGAGTAATTATGAAATGTCATGCCCATGCATTTCCAGGAGCAACCAACATGAATCTTTGGGGACAGTTACTTTCACCATAGAAGGAGAATATCAAACATCCAAGAGTCTAGGTGGTTAGCATTCTTAGTATTTGCCTGGGCCTGAGGAAAGGATGTCATATGGGGTGGGGATGGTGGCAGGGGATACGATGACAACTAAAATAGGTCCTCACAAATATGAAAGATGGAAGCCCGCGGAGATGCAGGTGAAAGAGGATGCCCACCAACACTGTGCCCAATGGGTGAACAGACTGTTGAATGTCTCCTTCAACCAGAGGCTGGGCTAAAACATAAAAATCAACAGGAATGGGATTTCTGAGGTATAGAAGACATTGAAGACTGGGATTCTCTGATGTTCCCTGATATTGTCTGTGAATATGTGAGTGGAGAAGTGTACAACAGGAAAAAGAATATGAGGTATGGGGGAGAGCGTAAGAGAAAAAATGATGTGGACATCGTACCTTGCCCTGCAAGTGAGGCTTTCTGAAGGCAGATCTGGGACAGTTTAGGACAAGGTCTGGTCAAATAAGTACTTTGATTGATTGATTGATTGATTGATTGATTGGTTAGTCGGTTGATTGATTTACTGATGGACTGGAAAGAGGTAAGTGGATTAACTGTAGGAGGAAGTTCCGGGAAAACTCACCCTGTCCATTTAGGTGTCTCCTTTCTAACGTTCCTGTTTTAACAGGACTCAGCTAGGGCAGGCTATGGAGTTCCCACCTGGTGCCATTGACATCTTGCAGCCTTGTGCAAAGATTGAGAGTCATTAGATATTCTTCCATAGCTACTCATGGTCCTGATTCTTGAATCACCAGTACTCTACAGTCCTTGTTTCAGGCCTGCCTTTCTCCATTGCCTGCACTCTGTCCACAGCTATGCTGATCTTCCAACACAGCCACCAGAACTATAGCACATAACTAGGACCAAAGATGGAGCAGTGAACACAGATTACTGAGAATATTGATGGTGTTGTAGATTTGGTTTAATGCTTGCATTATGTTATTTGGGTTCCCAAAATTGCACGAGAATTGTATCTAAGCCACTGAGGGTTCCTGCCCCTAGTTGGTTCTGATTGGTAAAAGAAAAAGAAGTTGGCAGCAGCCAATGGCTGGGCAGGATGACAGAGGCAGGACTTTAGGATTCATGGGCAAGGAGATGGAAAGAAAGAAGGAGAATCACCATGCCAGGAAAGGAATAAGATCCAGGCTTGGGTGCTATAGAAGAGAGAACATACCAATCATGTAAGAGCCAGGGAAGAGCAACCCCAGGCCTCCCTGCCTCATTGGGTCTAGGGTAGCAAAGATGGAGTATAGATTTTAGTAAATAATAACTCAAGAATATCGGAGGGGAGGCATCAGTAATGTGGAGGTTTGGAATGGCCCAACCATTGAGCTGTTTAAGGTATATTAAATATAGGGGTCCCTGCCCTTTTTGTTCTCTCTCTCTCTCTCTCTCTCTCTCTCTCTCTCTCTCTCTCTCTCTCTCNTCTCTCTCTCTCTCTCTCTCTCTCTCTCTCTCCCTCTCCCCCTCCCTCCCCCCGTCCCCCATCTCTGTGCATGTGTGTTTTATTCGAGGATACTGAACATTGGGATGGGTAGCAAGAAATGAGCACTGCTGCAGGTAATTTAGAGTGGATTAATTGCCTACTGCAACAGACCCGTAAAACTTAGACTGGCAACCCACTCATCCCAATGGTCAACACAGGTAATAAGGCTGGATCACTATTACCCCCACCACAACATCCCTGCAGTGAAGGAGCCAGTGTGATCTCCCTAAGAAGAATATAATACATCTTCCTTTAAGAGTGAGTGAACACAGAGACGACCCTCTAAAAAAGTTATTCATCTAAAGACGTAGTTTCAAGATAGCTTTTATATTATATTATAGTCCAATAGTGGATTGTGCTAAAACTAACCGCCAGAAAGGACATTAGGGGTTCATCAGAATAATAAGAGTAATGATGACAAGGCTGATAATTGCTACATTTATTGATCAATCACCACCCCTGATACTGTGCCCCCAGCATTCTGCACACATTATCCCATTTGATCTTTATAGCAACCCTGAACAGGTTACATCTGGTTTTGCAGAGGATGAGCCAGATTTCTGAAAGCATCAAAATGACCTACTAAGTAATCGCTGCACAAAGTTTAGAACAGGTCTTGTGAGGCAGGCACTATAGCAGCTTGAAGAACTGTCAGGCACATAAGCATGTGTTTAAGCACATGGTTCCCAGTTGGTGGTACTGATCAGAGGGGTTATAAAACCTTAGGCGGTAGAGACTTGAGTTGACTGGTCACTTGGAGCAAGCTTTGAGGTTGTAGAGCTTTATCTCATTTCCCGTGCTTGATGGTCTCCATCTCTTCTATCCTCATGGAACTTTGAACTAAATAAATCCTTTCTTCCTTTAATTGCTTTTGATCAGAGTATTTTATCAAAGCAACATAAAGGTAACCAATATGTACTCTGTGCTTGCTAAATTTAAAAAAAATGAATTAAAATAGTGAGTGGCAGATTCGCTATGTAACCCTTCCTTCTACCACACATATTGTATCCACCCCATTCCACAAGGCCTGTTCATGGGATAACCAGTGCCAAGTGACCAAGGAAAGTATAAAGATTGGTAAAGCCAATGTCTTAGGAGATTGGTAAAGCCAATGTCTTAGGTAGGATTTCCATTGTGGTGAAGAGACATTATGTCCAAGGCAACTCTTATAAGGACAACATTTAACTGGGGCTTACTTACTGGTTCAGAGGTTCCGTCCATCATCATCAAGGTGGGAGCACGGCAACATCCAGGCAGCCATGGGGCTGGAGATTCTGAAAGTTCTTGATCAGAAGGCAGCCAGGAGAAGACTGACTCTTCCACACTGGGTAGAGCTTCAAAGTCCACCCCCACAGTGACACAACTTCCTCCTAACAGTACCAGTCCTTATGGGCCAAGCGTATTCAAACCACCACAGCCAACATCTTCTTCCTTTCCTCTTCTGTTCTTTTGTCTCTTCTCCATTCTCCTCTAATCCTTTCAGATGTCACAACAGTTTCTTAACTTGTCGTTCCCCCCTCGTTTGTACTCTTTCTCCTCCATAGTATGTTCTCCACAGAGAAAGTGGGCTGATCCCACTAACATGCTGGGCAGGTCATGTAAGCCCTCTTCTGTCATCTTCCAGCTGTGGGCATCTCATCTCACTCATAATAGAAAGCCAGTCCTCTCACTGGCCTGAGAGAGAACTCAGGAACTGCCTGCTATACACTGGTTCTTCTTGAGGCCCTGCCATACTCTGGGTCCTGCTGTCTCTTGAAGCAGAGTTCTCTGTTAAAGCCCTGGCATTTGGATTTCCCTTGCCTGAGACACTCAGCTCATACACAGGAATAAGTTTCACTCTCTCCTTCGGGTTTTTGCTAAAGCGATGTTTTATCCTGCAGGGCTTGCCTGACAAATCTATCAAAATGTTTAACTCCTCAAATATCCCTTCTCCTTGGCACACAGCGAGTGCTCAGTAAGTATTTGTTGAGTGAATCGGTGAAATGGGGTGGGTGAAAACTTACTTAAAGTCTCCCAGTTAGGTCACAAAGTAAATCAGAAATGTCCTTGTGCATGTAGAAGGTAGTTGTTCTGCATGCTAGGAATTCTGACACTCTTTTAAGAACTCTGAATGGTATTGGCTGTGAACCCAACCATGAGCCTCTTCCTGTTTGAGCATGGGTTAGTACAGATGGAACAGACAAAGGAGAATCAATAAGATGGAAAGGCTGAGCTGCCTGCACTGCCCTGGTTCATCCCTCTGCGGGCTCGAAGCTTTTCAAACCACAGCTTCAGTTCTAGTCATCTCCTATTACCAGACAAGCATCTCTGTACTGTGTTGTGCAGAAACCTCAGTGGGGAAACTGCCATGTACAGTGTACTAGTAGACACAGGGATGAATCTATACTCAAGAAACAAATAAAAAATGGAATTTTAAGATGAGAAAAATTTTTTTAATCTGTCATGTGTGTGGTTTGGCCAATCTTAACAATTTCTAAAAAAAAATCCCTACTTCTCTATTCATTTAGGCCCAACATTCACCTGCTTTTCCAAAAGTGTAGAGCTGAGTCTCTTTTCTATACAATTTCCATCTAAGTGTCTCTTGAAAGTTCTTGTTAAAATACTTGTATGGTTCAGATCTCTCATTGAATTAAAATGCAAATTACTTGGGCAGGAAAACATAGTAAAATAGATATTAAAAATCACAGAAATATGCCGAGTCGGGCTCTTTTCTTCAGTTTGTATCAGATTTCTACCCTTGGGAATAGTAAGTCATGACAAGGGTCATTTGGGTCATACTCCATCATATGAAGTACATGAGGGGGAATGAGCTAAAGATCAGGTTGTTATAGCATGGAACTATGGGACGAGGTCTCTGGAAACTGCTGGCCAGAAGATCTTTTTCTTCTAACATGTTTTCCCAGTCCTACCTGTTCATGACTGGGTAGGGACTAAAGATGCATCGAACCAAGGACACTCAAATGGAATACATCCCTGCATTCGTGGATCTCAGAGAAGCTCCAGCTCTCCTGCATGGTGTCTCTTCTAAGACATGCTGTATTACAAAGCCACTGGGAGAATGTCTACTCAGCCTGTATCCTAGAGCCAAGTCTCCTCCTCATCCTTCCTCTGAATGGTTTGCTTTCCTTGTTTGACAAAGAACCATATCTAGCCATTTTCAGATGAGAATTCATCTTTCATTTGCATAATTAAATTCAGGAAGAGGTTATTTTCACTTCTTTGAAGATTAATTAGTTCTGATCACTGTCTAAATATGATAAAAGACACACAGTCCATTTTTGCCATTGTGAATGACTTTTAGCCTCGTGTTTAAACTTACACTCCTAAAAACAAGGTGCCTTAGAAATGATTTGAAAGTAGCACAGAAAGAAGCCTAGTCTCCAATGTGTTTTCATTGACTTCAAATTTTTGGCCCTATTGAGTATGCTATGGATTTTTTATTTTGACACCAGCACAACTGTTCAATATGCTAATAACTTCTGAAGCCTAAATGTTGGCTGAGTATTTATTTTAAGAAAGCATCATTCATTCCCTCTGTCTGTCTATGAACATTCAACTGTCTTCAAGTCCAGGTTTCTTCTCAAAAGCAATTGAGTAACTAATATAATGTTATACTGTAGTGTAACATAATAATTAGCACTGTAGTATTAATAATATGATAGGCCAGTGATTATAATTATCATAATCATCCTTGTTGTAGCAAGCATAGACTTTATAATAATATTTATCATTATAGTAAGAATTAGAGAAATAGATGTTATTCATCTTATTCACGTCTTAAAATAACCAATGGTATTACGTTTTTATTATCCCATACTACTGATTAGGAAAAGGAGGCCTAGGGAGTTGAAATTGTTACATTAAGGTATGGGTACCCCTCACCTGCTTGCGTCTAGTGGTGAGGATTTAAACATATGTAGCTCTCAAGGGCTCTTGACCACTCTCCTTGTTGTCAACACCGTCCATCATACCCCTCTGGAAATGGCGGATTCTCACATATGCATATGAGCTTTCTCCTCATTCATTCTGTAAATTCACTTCTCAAGCCCCATTCAAGTGTCCCCGCCTCCCTGAGATCTTCCACAATGCTCACATACAGAATGAGTGACCCTCTCCAGTACTCCTATTGTATGGGTGTGGGACTCTATAACTGCTCTTCTCCCACCGTCCCAGGAGTGATACTTGCCTGTCTCTGGGGACTCAGCTTCCTAGTAGGAATCTTGCTCTGACCAGATTTGTGTTGCCTGTGCAGATTCAGTGTTGGGGCAGAGAAATGGTTATGTAAACTGACAATGGCTTTTCCATTTTTCTGTCATTCATTTTATCACAGACCTCTAGTTCCTCTAGGACCCTCAGTTGACAAGTCAGTGGTATGACCAGATTTTCTTAGAAGTAGAAAAAAAAAAAAAAAGCCCAGGGCTGTGCCACCACATCATGGGTCATCTATCAACAACAGGGACAAAGGTCAAGTTTGGATTAAGGTGGTGGTAAAAATCAATTGCCTATCTCTTCACATCATGGACAGTGGCGGCCTGGGGTGAAAGGTCAGAAATAGTGACTCCCTGTGAGTATCTACACACATGAGAGTTATGCTGTTCCCTCTAACACTATCTTTATCCTTTCAACTACTATCTTTTCAATATGTTCACTCTTCCAGATATTCAGCTAGGTACAGAGTAGGTTTTAAATGTTGAGCAAAAAATAGAGCTCTGTATCTCAAAGAGCATGTAGCTGTCTAATAGAAAGAAAGGCCTTGGAGAAGAATTCTCTTCTCTGAATCTTATAGCTCACATCTCATTATGACTTAGAGACTTGCTATCACCATTCAGTTTACACCACCATGGTATCTGTTCTGGGACAGATGCAGCCAGTTATAGCTACGAGTGTGTTGCCACTGTCAAGGACCAAAATGAATGGGGAAATTGCATTTACAACTTATAACATATTCATTGAGGGAGAATCGAATCCTTCTTTATATGTACCTCAATGAACACAGTGGCCAGGGAGGTGGACATTTCTTAAGTCTGTTTAAATATTAGCTGTTACTAATAATATAGCAAAGATGAGTAATTTTCCTAAGATTACATAGCTGGTTAGTGAAAGGCATCATAACAATACCTACAGAAGCCATAGGACCCTGGTGTTCATATGTTCTCAACCATTTGCCTGTGCTTCTCAGAGTTAAGAAGAGATGATGGGCTCAGGTAAGTTAGGCATGCCAAAAAAAATTGGATAAAACAAAACACTTTTTATAATAGAAGGGCACCTATTAACAATTACTCTAGACAGAATGGAGAGATGGCTCAGTGGTTAAAAGCACTGACTGCTCTTCCAAAGGTCCTGAGTTCAATTCCCAGCAACCACATGGTGGCTCACAGCCATCTACAATGTGATCTCATGTCCTCTTCTGGTGTGTATGAAGATAGCTACAGTGTATTCATACACATTAAATAAACAAACAAACAAACCAACAAACAAATGAATCTTTTAAAAATTGCTTGAGTCACCCCCATAGACTTCCCAGAGGCTCCCCTATCCCAGATCTCCAGTTATTCCCAGAGATGTCTTCCATCGATTGCTGCCCTTACTCCCAGCGCTCTCCCCTCACCTGATCCTCATCCACTTCTACCCCATGCCGTCTCCCCCATCCAGTTTCCTTCCTCTACCCACCTCCTATGACTGTTTTGTTTCCCCTTCTGAGTGAGATTCATATATACTCTCTTGGGCCCTCCTTGTTACTTAATTTATTTGAGTCTGTGGATTGCAGAATGGTTATCTTCCACTTTATGGCCAATGTCCACTTATAAGTAAGTACATACCATCTGTGTATTTCTGGGTTTGGGTTTCCTCACTCAGGGTGATATTTTCTAGTCCTATCCATTTGCCTGAAAATTTAAAGATGCCTTTGTTTTTAATAGCTGAGTAGTATTCCATTCTGTAGATGCACCAGAATTCCTTTATCCATTCTTCAGTCGAGGGATGTCTAGGTTGTTTCCAGTTTCTAGCTATTACAAATAAAGCTGCTATGAACACAGTTGAACAAGTGTCCCTATGGTATAGTGGGGCATCTTTTGAGTGTATAGCCAGGAGTGGTGTAGCTGGGTCTTGGGGTAGAACTATTCCAAATTTTCTAAGAAACAGCCAAATTGATTTCCAAAGTGGTTGTATCAGTTTGCATTCCCACCAGCATGATAAGACCCACAGAATTAACTAACCTGGGTCCATGTGGGCTCAGAGAGACTGAACCACCAAACAAAGAGCATGATGGGCATGGACTTAATCAGCTACACATTTGTAGCAGATGTGTAGCTTGGTCTTCATATAGGTGCCTTAACAATTGGAGCTGAGGCTCTCTGACTCAGTTGCCTGCCATAACGTCCCCTTCTCCTAACTGAACAACCTATTTGAGCCTCAGTGGGAGAGGATATGTTTAGGCCTGGATTTCCCAGGGTAGAGTGGTACCCAAGGTGGGTTTTCTCTTCTCTGAGGAGAAAGGGAGGGGGTAAGAGGGCTAAGGATTTATAAGGTTGAGACTGGGAGGAGAGGAGAGATGGGAAAGTGGTTGGGATATAAAGTAAATTTCAAAAAAAAATTACTCTAGAACCGGATGGTGCTAGTGCATACCTTTATAATTCCAGCACTTGGGAGGCAGAGGCAGGAGAATCTCTGAGTCTGATACCAGACTGTCCTACAGAGTAAATTCAAGGACAGCCAGGGCTACACAGAGAAAATCATGTCTCAAAGCAACAACAACAAATTAGATAAAAATTGAAACATTGGAGCTATATTGGGGAATGTAATCACGTATTTTATTGGTGGTCCCTGGATCAAAAGGAGAAGAATATATACATTTAAATCATAAAAATGAAAATGATTTCCTTACATAAATACGTCTAAAGCATAACTCATAACATAGAAGGTAGCATTTTCTTAGTTCAATATATTTGCAGAGTAATAATGTGTCCAAGGAAAAGGAAGCTCTAACATATACACAAAGAACTCATGTTTGACCTGGGCCCAGCTCTGGCTACTGATGCTTCTCAGGCCATTGTGTTTGGAAGCTGTAGATGAACTCCTAGGACCACTTCCCTACACATTCTTACTTTCTGAAAGACAATTGCATCCATCCACCCACCCATCCATCCTTCAGATGTGTCAGACACTGAAATAATAAAAAAGAGATGAATCATGATATTGTCATCTGGATTTTCCCAGTCAAGGGATGAGGAAAACCCATATGCACTCATTGTAATGACAGGCTTAGTGTAACATGTAGGCATGGATTCATTCCTTCAAAGTTCTGGAACTAAGAAAACACTGTCTTTCCACCATCATAAATTTATACTCCCAAATTACAAATTAAATGATGCCAAAGAACTTAACATTTCACCATCCCCTGATTGGCAATTCAGAAATAACGCAGCAGGTAGGCATTCTGAGATTCGTTTGATACGCAAGGACAATGAACTTATGTCTTCCAAGATCACAAGGCTAATCAGCTAGGAAGTAAAGTTTTGAAAGTTCAAGGTTTGAATTTACAAGTCAGAGCTGTACCTAGGCTGCCTTCATAAGACACAGTTGAGGGAAGCAAACATCAATCCGTAATTACTTTTATAAATACATTCCTATAAGATTAAATGAAACCCCTTAGGTAATTCTAGATTCTGCTTTATCTTAAAATATAGGATAGGCATGTATGCAGGCCTATTCTGAAGGCCAAACACACCTGTTTAGTCTCAGCATTGACCAGAGATTTTCTAAACAGAACAGCAATGGCTTGTGCTGTAAAATCGAGATTTTTATTTGCTGGGAGATTATTGTACTTATAACAATTCTACCAACTTCTCTGAAATTCATAACTTTAAAATTATATGATGCATCTACCCAAACTATTCGTGATAGATGGCAAACACACATACAAAAGAGGAGCTGAGTTTGACTCCACCTTTCCCATCTCCTTAACTCTACCATAAACAGTCAAGAATACCAACTGCATTGGATGGTTGTGAGGAGGAAACAGAAAAGAATTCCAAACAAAAGCTCTGCCACTTAGCCTGTGGTCGGTCCACGAAGGCAGCCATTGCTTCAAAGCTAAGACAAAGTTTAAGAATGATTAAGCATATAGTTTGTTTAGATCCACACCTGCACCTCCCACTGAACAGTTGAGAGCTCACAATTCTCAGACAAGAAGGACCAAATTGAGTTGGGGACAACATGGTATTGTGAGCATGAGATCCTGTTGAGAGTTGGGCAAGTTTGTCTTTGAAGCCAGACAAAAATGATTTGAATCAAATAACTCCAGCCTTCCCAACTATTACTCTCAACTATGGAATAAGCATCAAAATGTCTTCCCTTAAGAGTGAAGACCAGAACAGATAAATCTACATGAGGGGGGTGTCTCAGCAATGGCAGGTCCTGAGTCATCTGTGTTGCTGACTCTCTGAGTGTGGCTCATACCAGCAAGGAGCCTGTGCAATTGATTGATGGGAAAGCTGTTGGCAAAGCCCAAATACTGGCATCCTCACTATTTTTATTGCCAGCACTTCTGGAGTTGGAGATTTGGAGACTAGAGGAGGGAAGGGCACATCTCCATGTCTATAAACAGCTGAACTTTTCTAGGAATTCCTATGAGATCTTGGCAAATGCAGGTACCTTTCAGGAGGTGAAGGACACCCTTGTCAGCACCCACATTTGGGCAATCAAAATTTGTTCCGCTTGGCTATCCTTATCAGTGTGCAAAGTTATGCCCACAGACTGATCAATTGTTCCACAGATGTTCTTTTATAACCCAAATACCAAGTCCAGAGCCTTCTATGACTGAAATCATGTTAAGGTTGATCTCCAAATTTCCTAGACCAAAAGATGCATAGTTTCTGGAGAAACTTGTCCCAGGTTTGTGCTTTCTAAGAGTAAATCCATGCATACCAGGAACATCTGAATACAGTGGGTAGTACTGGAGGATGTCCTTGTCAGTTTATAAAGGAAGCTGTGTGCTCATCTGAACTGATCCTTGGAGTCTGATAGATGTCTTTTAAAGTAAGCACTTAATATATCAATCACTGCATCAATTCTCCAACGTTTTCCAAATATCTCCTTAATTTATTATTTCATTCTTAAAGCAATCCTCAAAGGTGGGAAACAAGAGTATTTTCACAGGTGGGTTCCAAGGATTAATCATTCGTGAAAAATTCACTAGCTTTTCTATGTGTTCTAACTAGAAATCACATTTACAGAGACTTTTCTTCTTTATTTACTTTGGTATCATATGGCCTCCTAAGATGCCCTTTTATAACATCGCGTTCCAGAGGAATGAAAATAGCACACAACTCTTAAGGTCTACGTGGAGGCTCTGCTCCGCTGTATTTGGGGTAGTGGGAAGCAAAGACTCCCATAAGATCCTCTTGAAATTTCATGATGAAGACAAATTGATCCTCAAGATGACTGTGTGTCTGTAGAAAAGATCCCCTAATAACGACTCAAAGCTCAGCTGCAATCCCACAACTCAGGTTACCCTGAGCACATTTACTTCCATGGCACCCGGGCGATAGAAGGAGAAGTAAGAACAGGGGAAATTGATTTAGAAATTAGTCATTTAGAGGTTATTTTTTCCCATTTTTTTTTTCATTTTCCAGTAGCAGGCAACTGACTAGAAAGAAATGGCATCTCCACAGCGTGTTTGGGGGACTTTATCAGTGAAACTGAAGTACAGTGTACAGCTCTTATCAACATGGTCTTAACATGTCAAGACACAATTATGGCAGGACCAAACACTCTCTGAATCTTTTGGGGTGCCTTTCTGCCCCACCGCAAAGTTTGCACGTTTTCTTGCTTACCTTAGTAAACACTGAGTCACTTCCATGAACCCTGATTGATAAACAAACTAAACTGACACGCTCTGGGCTAGACAGCTCTGCTTTGGGGTTAATGGCAGGGGAATTTAAGCAGAGACTGAAAGGGAGATCCAAGCCTTTGGTCTTCCACTGCACTGAATCAGATTTGTCATGAATTCATAATACTCCATTATGCTCTTTCAATTTGAAAGTTGTTTATATTCAAATCCCTTGCTTTTCTCTTTTCATTCAAAGAGGTAAGTGTATAAAAAGTCCAAGAGTTTGAGAAGGTAAGTGACTTGCTCTGTTGGGGAGCAGAAGTAGTGGAGTTTGATCTGTGGTTCCCCACAGCTGCCTGTGCATTTGTCTCTGTGGAGTGGGGAAGTACTGTTGGTCAGGCTTCAGGGCCAGAATGTGGGCGGTGAGCCGAGCTCATAGATACCCAGGTAACATTTCATGTGGTTCCAGGGAATGCATTTTTCCAGACCACCAGATTAGCGAAAAGTCTCTTGCCTCCTATTCTAGGATTCTTCTCTGTGGAGCACCTTCTACCTTCCCAAGATGCATAGCAGCTGCTCCAACAGCGTCTTCCCCATCCCCCCAGTTTCCCCAGCAATTAAAAAACGATCCGTCTTTGAAACATAAACCACAACATTTTACTTGACTATACCATTCTACTTGACTATGCATTCTACTTTATTACAACATTTTAAACAAAAATAGAAAACCTATTTTTTTTACTAGAGGGGAAAAGAACAACTGATCATGATATTACAATTTACAGAAAAACTGGAATATGAGAAAACTTTGACCATTGGCTATGTTCGTGCATGAAAGCATTATTGCAACTGCCCTTATTTATTGAAAAGTAATCTGTAATAGAGTAAACATATAAGAAGCCTGGCTGGGATTGGTGTTTCCATTCCCAACATCAATGTAACTGTTCACAAAATGAGGACTGTGAGAAACACCTTTGAAGAATCCCACTATATATATATATATATATATATATATATATATATATATATATNTGTGTGTGTGTGTGTGTGTGTGTGTGTGTGTGTGTGTGTGTGTATGTATATATATCATTATATTCATTTAAAAATTAACATATTCTAAGTGGCTCATATAAAACTTCACTGACTTTAACCAGAGGCTCTCAATCTTAGAGTTCCTGACATTTGGGGCTGCAGGGTAGTTGCTGGGGGTCGTGGTCATTCTATTCATTGTAAGATATTGCACAATATGATGTCCTTTACCTCCACACAGTCACTGACAGTAGGACTCCCTTAGTTGTGACAATTAAAAAAAAAAAAAAAAAAGGCTCTGAACATGAACATTCTGAGAACTGCAGCTTTAAAAGAAGAAAACTCAAATTATCCAACTCCCCAGACTGGGTGGGGAGTTGGATAATTTGATAATGGAGTTGTTTAATTTGATATGAATTAAGAGCTGTGCAAAGGCCTGAACCCCAAATGCTTTCCCTGAAATCACACCAAAATTTTGTTCTCCTTGGGACTAACCATTGGTTGGATGCTGGCATGAGATTCCTGTAGGACCAGTGTTGTGTCCCCTTGGCAGGACCAGTGTTGTGTCCCCTCAGCAGGACTCTGCTTTAAGGAGACTAGGGTAGCTGTCCAAGAGGCCAGTGCAAGGTAAAAATGTCACTAGCTCACTGCACAGATTTCACTTGCTCACATTTTTCCCAGTCCGTTTCTCAACAAAATGACAAGTCAAGCCAAAGACTGCATTCCCAGAATGTAGCTGTCTTAGAATGCCAGAGAGCTACGTGCTGCCACCTCCCATTCCGACGACTCCAGAGGCTCCGTAGCCTTTCTCCTTAGGGTTGCATCCAGTAATTCAGGAGCAGAGTAGGAAATACGAAGGCGTCAGAAGTGAGCAAGCATGGAGAGCTCTGCACAGTGAGTACTGGAGAGAAGCATGCAGCAGGAGTCAGGGGGCCATGGAAGAGCTGTAGCATGCTCACTGGGCAGATCTGAGAAGACTTCCTGACGATGTGAAGGGCTGGGTATTAAAGGACAGATGGGACTTGCTCAAGAGAGGAAGTTGCCTGCAGAGATCGCAGTGGTGTGCACGACTATAGGGAGTATGTAAAGTTGGAGTTTCAGAGACCAGATCCTGAGGTCTGTGGCATGCCAAGGACTTGGTCTGTACTTTATCCAGAGTCTTAGGGACCCAATGAGATACTCTAATCCAGAAACAAGCCGAGAAGCTTTCAAAGTGAATACAGCAAAAGTTACAGTGGAAAGGAACAGAGGACTAAGCTTGGTTCCCCTGAACTGCTAATCATTTATTTTATACATCAGTACTGCATTTGCCCAAATCACCTGCACCAGGCCTCAGCCCCTCCAACTTATCTACCTATAAACCACGCCCCCCACTTGTTTCTCAGCATGCCTGTGGATCTTAGTGATTACCTGCTAATGAACACTTAAGCAGCGTTTCATTTTGGAAGGGGCAGTCACATGCTTGGCCTAAGGAATTTGGTGGATTAATCAAAGTGAAATTGCGGTCCTTTCCAATCAGAAGGCAGAACCACATTGAAATTGTCAGTTTTCTGTACCATGTCAAAGTCAGTACTGGGTCTCCTGGTAGCCAAATTAAGTAAAGTGGTGGCAATAACCAAGAATTCCCGGGGGTATCTAGACCTTTCAGTCATTTTTGGAAAGAAGACATGTAGCAATGGCCAAGTAGGGCTACATGGTGTCAGCCATTTTCAATCTATTTGCATATTTGTTATTGATGCTTCCAGAATGTCAGTACTGTTTATAAATAAAATCCTTGCCAGTCTCTCTTCCCAAGTGCGCAAACCAAGTTTAAATTCAAATTATTCATTTTCTACAGCCAAAAGTGTCTTAAAATAGACAACAAAGCAATAGCTGACAGTTTTATTGTGGGTCAAGAGATTTCAGGTTTTTCCCCTCTATTTGCATCTGTCAGAAATGTCAATGACCTTTTCCAGATCCAGTTTAATTATAAAATATTTCAAACATTAAAAAGCTCTTAAAATACTGTACTGAACTTTAGCCCTTATGTAGCATTAACAAAACACGTTGGCCGGTTATTTCAGTGCTTTGTTTTAAATAAGGTGCATTAAAAAATAGTTTCCCCTCAGGTTCTCCAATCCTTTCTCCCCCTCCTCCTGAGGATTCCCTGGCTCTGTGGAAATCTGCATTTGCTCCCACCAGTTGCTGGATGAAGTCTCTCTGGTTTCTCTGATGATGTGCTCTGGTCCCAGCACATCCTGCAGCCATGACAACCTGCAAATTGAAGGTTTTGTGTCTGGGTTGGTATTCCCAGTCCCTCCTCATGAGTCCTTGCCTGCTTACAGAAGATAGCTGGTTCAGACTTCATGTCCTCCATTACCAACATCACCCTGTACTTTCCATTACGATAGATTTCTACCTCACTCCCGAAATGCTCCCAAGTTCTGGTTGCTTCTCCCAGTATTTTCTGCCTCCATCCCCCACCTCCTGATCCCTCCTGTTCTTTTTCCCACTGGCCTACAGGCCACCTGCAAATTCTATACAGTCTCCTATTCCCAGGAAGATGTTTGCATCCAGTCTTAAACCCTCCTTTTTACTTTGTCTCGTGGGTCTGTGGATTGTAGTATGACGGTCCTTTACTGCTAATATCAACTTAGATATGAGTATATATCATGTTTGTCTTTCTAAGTCTGAGTTACCACACTCAGGATGAATTTTTCCCCTAGTTTCATCCATTTGCCAGAAATTTTCATGACATCATTTTTTGACAGTCGAGTAATACTCCACTGTGTAAATACTCCACAAGAACATGTCCTACAGAATCCAGTGATCAGGACTCAAGTGGACTCACAGAAGTCCAGTAGCCTGTATGGATCTGACCTAGGTTCTCCACAAATATGTTGTGGTTGTGTAGCTTGGTGTTCTTGTGGGATCCCTAACAGTGGGAGTGGGGGCTGTCTCTGATTCTGTTGTCTACTGTGGTTCTCTTTTTCTCCTACTGGGTTGCTTGTCTTCCGGCTTCGATGTGAGAATGTGTGCCTGGTTGTACTGCAGCTTGCTATGCCATTGGCTTATGTCACTGGAAGGCCTGCTCTTTTCTCAGGGGAGTTGAAGGGGAGTGGGATCTGGGAGAAAAAGGGGGTGGGGGAGGAGGACCTGGCAAACGGGAGGGAGGAAACTACAGTAAGATGTAATATATGAGAGAAGAATAAAAAGGAAAACAACCCACACGCAGCACTCCTTCCTTACTCGCAGAAATACCCTTCCCAACCCCAAGGCTGCTGGGACGGGCTTCTGCTCAACACAAATCCACATCAACAGCATAGAGGCTTGGTTAGGATGTTGTGAGAACTTAAATAAGTGATCCATACTTAGAGATGCCCAGGGATACTGAGATGATTTAGCAGATAAAAGTGCTTCTAAGCAAGCCTGAAAGCCTGAGTTTGAATCCCAGAATCCACAGTGAAAGAATAGAATAGACCCGTGGAAGTTATCTTCTGACCTCCACTTGTGGGCATGCACGCACACATGAGCGTGCTCTCACAAACAAACTCAAACATTCACACAAAAGTTTGTTTCTGTCTACAGATTCAATGCAATCCCTATCAACATTCCAAATCAATTCTTCATAGAGTTAGAAAGAGCAATTTGCAAACTCATTTGGAATAACAAAAAATGAAGGATATCAAAACTATTCTCAAAAATAAAAGACTTCTGGGGGAAACACCATCCCTGACCTCAAGCTGTATTACAGAGCAATAGTGATAAAAACTGTATGGTAGTGGTACAGAGATACACAGGAAGATCAATAGAATAAAATTGAAGATCCAGAAATGAACCCACACACCAATGGGCACTTGATATTTGACAAATGAGCTAAATCCATCCAAGTGGAAAAAAGATAGCATTTTTAACAAATGGTGCTAGGTCAACTGGCGGTTAGGATGTAGAAAAATGCAAATTGACCCATTCCTATCTTCTTGTACAAAGTTCAAGTCCAAGTGGATAAAGTAACTCTCCACATAAAACCAGATACACTGAAACTTATAGAGAAGAAAGTGGGGACACAGGGGAAAAATTCCTAAACAGAACACCAATGACTTATGCTCTAAGATCAACAATAGACAAATGGGACCTCATAAAATTGCAAAGCTTCTGTAAGGCAAAAGACACTGTCAATAGGACAAAAAGGCANCCAACAGATTGGGAAAAGATCTTTACCAATCCTAAATCCAATAGAGGGCTAATATCCAATATATATAAATAATATATAATATATATATATATTAATATCCTATATATATATACTTTATACAGTATATATATGGATATATATATATATATATATATATATATATATATATATATATATATATA